>NC_141769.1:22113600-22414400 GCF_051362555.1 Lingula anatina | reverse complement strand
TTTTTTTTTTTTTTGTCTCTGTGCATTGGCCTGGGCGTGACGTTCGTTCAAACGCACCCTTGTCAAAATTTTTGAAAATTCAATGCTAAATATCTCCCAAACCGAAGGAATTATTGGAAAAATTATCCAAATATGCACTTGAATTTGACCTTTGACTTTTATTTGAAGGTCAAACAGGCCAACATTTTCTAAAAATGGGAATTTAATGCAAAAAATATTTGTGTGAGCCAATCTCAGAAACTAACAGACCTAAGCTCTCACATTATAGTGAGAGAATACAATTAGGGATTCCTTTCATCTTTGGGAGTTGGGGGTCAGTCGGAGCATTTTCACATTAGAAGTAGCTATTACATGCCGAAAATGAAAACTCAGCCTAATTCTGGAACCATAAATGCTAGAGACATCTTGTTTGTTGCATTTTGTAGAGCTTGTCAAGGGCAATACTGGAGGTGGTGTCCATTTTTTGTTTACTAGGAGATTTAGGAGTTGCACTATATCAAAAAGTACAATGTCGCTAGATTCAGTGGTGAAAATAAAATGTGAAATACTCCAAAATTAGCAGAGGTACACCCATTGTTACTATTGAACTTGAATAGGAAGTCATATACTGGCAATCTAAGTGTGACCTTTAGATTGACCTTTGACCTACTTTTCACCATGAACTGAACTTTGCAAAATTTCCTTCCCTTTTATCTCCAAAACTGGCAGAGATAGGCCCATAGTATCTATTGAAGTTGAATACTAAGTCATATACTGGTAATCTAACTGTGACCTTGAAATTGATCTTTGACCTTCTTTTCATGATAAACTGCACTTTGCATATTTTCTGATCTTTATATCTCAAAAACTGGCAAAGATACGCCCATAGTTACTATTGAACTTGAATAGGAAGTCGTATACTGGCAATCTAACTGTTACCCTAAAATTGACCTTTGACGTAATTTTCACCATGAACTGAACTTTGCAAATTTTCTTTCCCTTATTTCTCAAAAACTGGCAGAGATACACCCAAAGTTACTGTTGAACTTGAATAGGAAGTCATACACTGGTTATCGGTGACCTTGAAATTGACCTTAAATTGGACCTACTTTTCATGATGAACTGAACTTTGCATATTTTTTGGCCTTTAAATCTCCAAAATTGGCAAAAAAAAAAACAAACAAACAAAATGCCCATGGTTACTATTGAATAGGAGGTCATATACTGACATTGAAATTGACCTTTGACCTACTTTTTCACCATGAACTGAACTTTGCATATCTTCTTCTCCCTCATATCTTCAAAACTAGCTGAGATATGCCCAGTGTTGTTCCTAGGTTTTCTCTTTTGTCAGCATATATGCAACATTGACAACACATTTCAAGAAAAACCAATAGGCCTATTGTCTAGAAAATCACAAGAGTAATCAATGTTAGGAAAATACAGGTCAAGTTGAAAATCTGCTTGATTATACCATTTTTAGTTATATTTTTTTGCATATTTTGAGAACTCTTGTTGATTATATTTTATAAGCTTGTCAAGCAAAAGACTGGTGGTGGTGTCCCTTTTTTGGGGGGTTAATACGAATGCGCTTACTCCAGCTGGTGGTACAATATCCGGAGGTGGTATCGCCTCTCTGATCTCTAATTTGGAATTTGGGGTGTGTTTTGTACATTAATAAAAAATTCTCTCGTTTATGGTAGTGTTCTGTAAAGTGTACAAATTTTCATAAAACCTTTCCTGTTTTTGTAGAATATCTTTGTTAATTGTAACTTTTAGTGTATTGTTAATTTCTAGTTTTGTAATTGTATTTGGAACTCAATTCCTTTTTTCCAAGTTGATAAAGTAATTTGTATTGTGTTCCCCCTTTCCGTACCATCTACCTTTACAACGCATTATTGCACCTTCAGTTTTAGCCTCTAGGATTAAATATATTCAGTCTTTAGTTTTTCTAATTCTTTAGCTTTTTCTTTATTAAATTGTCTATCTCGGCTTGAAGCTCGTTAATTTTTTTATGTACAGACACAGATGTGTCTGTACATATAGCCATAACCTGCGTCTGTTGTCGCTTGAAGCTCGTTAATTTTTTATGTACAGACACAGATGAATATTCATAATATGCAGGTCAAGTTAGAAAATCAGCATGATCAGGCCATTTTTAGGGAAGTTATGCTATTTTTTCACTTTTTTCAGAACATATGCAACACTGATAATGTGATAAGTGAAAAACCATTTTACCTTTTGGCTTGAAACTTACTGAACTGATGAATATTCATAATACGCAAGTTGAGTTCAAAAATCAGCTTGATCGGACCATTTTCCCAAGAGTTATACTGTTTTTTTTTTGCTGTTTTCTGCATATATGCAACACTGATAACGTATTTTAAGGAAAACTGATCGGCCTTTTGTCTTATTATTGTACCACCAGCGTTAGCGCTGGCGGTACACATGGTTTTAGTCCCGTCCGGTCCGTTCCGCTGGCTCCGCCGGCTCCGCCGCCATGTTACCGTTACCGCTTCTCCTCCTAGACGGTAAAGGCCCCCATACCTATAATCTCAACTCGTTCCACGTAAAATTTGGGCTTTGTCGGTATTGGGGTCTAGGTGTGGCACTCATTGCAATGCACCCTTGTCCAAAAATGGCAAAATTAAATGCTAATTATCTACCGTACGGAAGGAATTATGGGAAAAATTTCTACAGACGGCTTTCCAAAAGTCATATGTGTAGATTTCAAATATGCCCTTGGATTTGACCTTTGACCTTTATTTCAAGGTCAAACGGGCAAAAATTTTCAAAAAAATGGATTTTTTTACGAAAAAAATTTATTTGCGCTGTTATTCAGACACCACACAGACTTAACCAATAAAATTATTGGAAAATATTACCCTTCAGGTCATCTTTCATCTGTGTGAATTTGGGGTCAATCGGTGCATTTTCACGGGTGAAGCGGCCATAAGATACCGAAACTGAAAACTGTCTGTAATTCTGGAACCGTTAATGCTAGAGACCCATTCTTTTTTGCATTTTGTAGAGCATGTAAAGCCCAACACTGGGGGTGGTCTCCGTTTTTTTGTATTCCATACGGTTTTCGAGTTACGCTGTATCAAAAAGTACATATTGGTGGTGAAAGCAAAATGTGCAGTACGGTAATGGATAATAAATTTTGAACTCTGGAAAAATAAAACATAAGGCTTGGCAAAGCAGACAACTTGTGGTCAAAAATGACATTATTTCATCAAATTTGAACTTCTGGAACTTCAGAGCACCTCCCATTTCAAGAATTTTGACCAAAATGACCTTTTCTTTATTTTAATTAATTTTTTCTGTAGGAAATTTATGGCACATTAAGGTAACTCCGAAATTATAACATTTAGTCCCTTATATCTCCAAAACTGGCAGAGATAGGTCCATAGTTACTATTGAAGTTGAATAGGAAGTCATGTACTGGCAATCTTACTGTGACCTTGAAATTGACCTTTGACCTACTTTTCATCATGAACTGAACTTTGCAAATTTTGCTTCCCTTTTATCTCCAAAGTTACGCTGTATCAAAAAGTACATTTTGGTGGTTAAAGCAAAATGTGCAGTACGGTAATGGATAATAAATTTTGAACTCCGGAAAAATAAAACAAGGCTTGGCAAAGCAGGCAACTTGTGGTCAAAAATGACATTATTTCATCAAATTTGAACATCTGGAACTTCAGAGCACCTCCCATTTCAGGAATTTTGACCAAAATGACCTTTTCTTTATTTTAATTAATTTCTTCTGTAGGAAATTTATGGTACATTATGGTAACTCCAAAATTATAACATTTAGGCTTCGTTCACATGCAATGTCTATTTTCTAAATTCTATTTTCTATTCGCGGCATATGTTGTGATCATGGTCTGTGCCCTGAATATCCCTCGGCGTAATTACTGGCAGCGCGAGCCAGTAACTATAAGTTACTTTAAGTAACTGGCTCGCGCTGCCAGTAATTACGTGGCGGGATATTCAGGGCATAGACTGTGATCATAAGATAGCGCGAATAGAAAAAAGATTTTTAGAAAATAGACATTCCATGTGAATAAAGCCTTAGTCCCTTATATCTCCAAAACTGGCAGAGATTGGTCCATAGTTACTATTGAAGTTGAATAGGAAGTCATATACTGGCAACCTTACTGTGACCTTGAAATTGACCTTTGACCTACTTTTCACCATGAACTGAACTTTGCAAATTTTGCTTCCCTTTTATCTCCAAAACTGGCAGAGATAGGTCCATAGTTACTATTGAAGTTGAATAGGAAGTCATATACTGGCAATCTAAATGTGTCTCTAAAATTGACCTTTGACCTACTTTTCACCATGAACTGAACTTTGCAAATTTTGCTTCCCTTTTATCTCCAAAGTTACGCTGTATCAAAAAGTACATATTGGTGGTTAAAGCAAAATGTGCAGTACAGTAATGGATAATAAATTTTGAACTCCGGAATAAGGCTTGGCAAAGCAGACAACTTGTGGTCAAAAATGACATTATTTCATCAAATTAGAACATCTGGAACTTCAGAGCACCTTCCATTTCAAGAATTTTGACCAAAATGACCTTTTCTTTATTTTAATTAATTTTTTTCTGTAGGAAATTTATGGCACATTATGGTAACTCCAAAATTATAACATTTAGTCCCTTATATCTCCAAAACTGGCAGAGATAGGTCCTTAGTTACTAAACTTGAATGGAAAGTCATATACTGGCAATCTAAATGTGACTTTGAAATTGACCTTTGACCTACTTTTCACCATGAGTTGAACTTTGCAAATTTTGGTTCCCTTTTATCTCCAAAACTGGCAGAGATAGGTCCATAGTTACTTTTGAACTTGAATAGGAAGTCATATACTGGCAATCTAAATGTGACCTTGAAATTGACCTTAGACCTACTTTTTATCATGAATTGAACTTTGCAAATTTTGGTTCCCTTTTATTTCCAAAACTAGCGAGATAGGTCCATAGTTACTATTGAACTTGAATAGGAAGTCATATACTGGCAATCTAAGTGTGACCTTGAAATTGACCTTTGACCTACTTATAATCATGAACTGAACTCTGCTAATTTCTTTCTCTTTTAACTCCAAACCTGGCAGAGATAGGTCCATAGTTACTATTGTAGTTGAATAGAAAGTCATATACTGGCAATTTACTGTGACCTTGAAATTGACCTTTGACCTACCTTAACTTAACTTTGATTGTACCATTTTAAGTTATATATATTTTTTGCGTATTTTGAAAATTCTTGTTGATTGCATTTTTATAGCTTGTCAAGCATAAGACTGGTGGCTGTGTCCCTTATTTTGTGTATGTGGGGGGTCTATACGAATGCGCTTGCTCCAGCTGGTGGTACAATATTCGGAGGCGGTATCGCCTCTCTGATCCTTTAGTTTATATATAAACTTATTTGCAATATTAAACAGCATTTATATTTAAAGTTTGAATAGCAGCTATTGTAATCTTATTGAAGGGTTGGATTGAGACCATCTTCTGGGTTTACATTGACAAGTATCTATTTTTTTTCTGTTGGAAGACCATCAAAAATGGAGGATGGATCAAAAAGATTCTTTGGAATACTGTCAGGAAATATCTCTGGATCCGCTCCTGTTATTGACCATGTTACCTGTTGTGCATGATTAAAATTCAGTGTTGACTGACTATGCTATTATAAGCATCATTTATTATTGCATCAAAATTGACAAAATGACCTATTTTTGCATCTTTATTTTCTGTTTTTTGTTTGACAGCTTTGCTGCCTTGTTTCCAAATGCCTCTTTTATTTTCTCTATGTTGTTTAGATTTTTGCTTTGAAAATCTTATAGAAAAGTGCCGTATTTCCATGATAATTATAACAAATGCTGAACCACGGTCTTCTAAGTAATTGTATCTGTTTTTTTGCTTCACTAATTACAGTTTTTATTTTGTTAATATATTTTTCATCTCCTAGTAAAGTATTATTGTTTCCAGCCCTCATCCTCTAACTGTCACATCTTTCATCTTTAAAAGCAAGGATATTGCATCATGATCAGTGCTTAGACATAATTACGAAAGGACGTGAAACGCGGCATCTTCCTTTGAAGCTATGTGCGTTCGGGTAAACATTCGCCCATTGTCTTAGATAAGCTGTTTTGATAGCTCCACGGGAGCCTGAACAGCTTATTATCAAGGTAGCGCGCTGTGCCTCAGTGATTTTCTTTTGTTCTATCGCATGGGTAACGTAATTTCTCGCGGTCCCTCGTGTTTGCTATGATAAAGCATTGCCGCCATCTTGCAGTTGAGAGCACATAAGCTTGCATCAACACGTGGAAATTTGTTTCGAGTTTTCAGTATCTTTTTCTTGTAACCTCATTAAAATGGGTTCTGGCCTTTGTCTATACTTGTTATCGTTTCAAAGATTGTATTGATCTATGTTGAGCTGATATATAAGTGGTTTTAAAGCAATGTATCGGCCGATTCATGTGTGGTGCCATTTTCCAACGACAGCCGATATTGAGAGTAATGAAATTATCAATTAACGTCTCCGAATTCGAGCAGACAATGGCCGGTTAAATGAACATATATGTGCAGTTCACAGTAGTGTTGATGTCAACTTTGATAAAAGTTTATTAAAAGCACTCCGGGCACTTTTTGGTGTGTCACAAATCCATGTGTTTTGCCATATTGCAATGAGAAGCGATATTGAGGGTAAAAAAATATTAATGAGCAACCCCAAATTCGAGAAGACGTTAGCTGGTAAAATGAACATATGTATACAGTTCACAAAAGTGTGGATGTCAACTATGATAAAGGAATATTAAAAGGCATTACGGGTGCGTTTTTGTGTGTCACAAATGCATGTGTGGTACTTGCCATATTGCAACGAGAGCCTATATTGTGTGTAGAAAATATTAATTATCATCCTAAAAATCGCGCATATTTTAGCAAATCGCACTAATTTATACATTAAGTATACAGCAGTGTTTATGTCATCTTTATTTAAAAGGTGAATAAAAAATAGGCCCTACCGGTCTAAAAGAAATGTCAGCGAGCCTAAGAAATTGGAGAGAAACTGCATCAGGTTTCATTATTGCCGCATCGCAGGCTCATTTCTCACATAGAGAGAAAAATTCGGATCTTAGCTAAAAACAAGTACGCTGCACTACAATTATACAATTTTGAATGCTCATTTTACTGCAACAAACAAGATTGCCTTTACCACATAGGGCATTTTGAATTCCTCCATGAACAAACATATCAAATTCTCACATAGCTTCCAAATTGATAGAACAAATTGTACTTATAATTAATCTCTATAAGTTGATTGTCTCAGCCACCAGAAGGATTACCTCACGTTATCACGAACTACCTGCCCAAATGTCACAAAAAGTCATCGACAACTGCGATATGCTCGCTACCTGTAAGGAAGGTCACGTGATCCGAACGCACATGGTTTCATGAAGAACTCGCGCTAAGCCGATTATCCTTTGATCTTGCTCCGCATTTCACGTCCTTTCGTAATTATGTCCAAGATCAGTGTAAGGTGCGTACAGTATCTCTCCCTTTTTATAAAACAATTTTCTATTAGTTCGTTAGGTGTTATCCAGATTTGCCCATGTTCAGGGTACCTTTCCTAACTTCAGTATCACGGTCAGCTTATGCTCTAAGATCCATTTTCTCTTGTGTCACAGTACCATATCACCTAAATCTGTGTCTTTATTTTAATTTGCACCAGACATGCTGAAGCTGTAGGTCTGATCGGTCATGACCGGTACAATTTCTCTGGACCTGTAAAAAATTGTACTTATTCAGTCCAAAGGGCTGACAAGAGTTTTAAGAGCCGTCATTTTAAATTTACAGTCATCGTTCAATATACTTCTAGAATAAGATTATATAAAATCCACATAATTTTTTTTTTCATTTGCTAAATGATCAACACGTAAAAACAATGTTTAAAGACATTTTGTTCACATTCACTAACAAAGTACGCTTGCCAATCGTAGTATCCGTCTCAAACGAATGGGTAATTCCCCATATGGAATCCCCCTGCTTACGCGCGCTGTCATTGGTCTATTGGTTGCAACATACAGACCGTTATCACGAGGGCAGTTCATGCTGGAAGCATATGTAAACATGTCATGGTAAATGTTTACTGCTAAACTTGGACGCCTGACTCTTTTCTCAAGAACAATTATTGTACCACCAGCGTTAGCGCTGGCGGTACACATGGTTTCGGTCTCGTCCGGATCGTTCCGCCGGCTCCGCCGGACGGCTACCGTTACCGCTTCTCCTCCTAGACGGTAAGGCCCCCCATACCCATCTCATGGATTTAGGTCACCTATAATCTCAACTCGTTCCACGTAAAATTTGGGCTTTGTCGGTATTGGGGTCTGGGTGTGGCACTCATTGCAATGCACCCTTGTCTAAAAATGGCAAAATTAAATGCTAATTATCTACCCTACGGAAGGAGTTATGGGAAAAATTTCTATAGACGGCTTTCCAAAAGTCATATGTGTAGATTTCAAATATACCCTTGGATTTGACCTTTGACCTTTACTTCAAGGTCAAATGGGCCAAAATTTTCAAAAAAATGAAATTTTTTACAAAAAAAAATTTTTTTGCCCTGTTATTCAGACACCACACAGACTTAACCAATAATATTATTGGAAAGTGTTACCCTTCAGGTCATCTTTCATCTCCATGAATTTGGGGTCAATCGGTGCATTTTCACGGGAGTAGCGGCCATAAGATACCGAAACTGAAAACTGTCTCTAATTCGGGAACCGTTAATGCTAGAGACCCATTCTTTTTTGCATTTTGTAGAGCATGTAAAGCCCAACACTGGAGGTGGTCTCGGTTTTTTTGTATTCCATACGGTTTTCGAGTTACGCTGTATCAAAAAGTACATATTGGTGGTAAAAGCAAAATGTGCAGTACGGTAATGGATAATAAATTTTGAACTCTGGAAAAATAAAACATTAGGCTTGGCAAAGCAGACAACTTGTGTTCAAAAATGACATAATTTCATCAAATTTGAACTTCTGAAACTTCAGAGCACCTCCTATTTCAAGAATTTTGACCAAAATGACATTTTCTTTATTTTAATTAATTTTTTCTGTACGAAATTTAAGGCACATTATGGTAACTCCAAAATTATAGCATTTAGTCCCTTATATCTCCAAAACTGGCAGAGATAGGTCTATAGTTACTATTGAAGTTGGATAGGAAGTCATATACTGGCAATCTATATGTGACCTTAAAATTGACCTTTGACCTACTTTTCACCATGAACTGAACTTTGCAAATTTTTCTTCCCTTTTATCTCCAAAACTGGCAGAGATAGGCCCATAGTTACTATTGAACTTGAATAGGAAGTCATATACTGGCAATCTATATGTGACCTTAAAATTGACCTTTGACCTACTTTTCACCATAAACTGAACTTTGCAAATTTTGCTTTCCTTTTATCTCCAAAACTGGCTGAGATAGGTCCGTAGTTACTATTGAACTTGAATAGGAAGTCATATACTGGCAATCTAAATGTGACCTTAAAATTGACCTTTGACCTACTTTTCACCATAAACTGAACTTTGCAAAATTTGCTTCCGTTTTATCTCCAAAACTGGCAGAGATAGGTCCATAGTTACTATTGAACTTGAATAGGAAGTCATATACTGGCAATCTAAATGTGACCTTAAAATTGACCTTTGACCTACTTTTCACCATGAACTGAACTTTGCAAATTTTGCTTCCCTTTTATCTCCAAAACTGGCAGAGATAGGTCCATAGTTACTACTGAACTTGAATAGGAAGTCATATACTGGCAATTAAATGTGACCTTAAAATTGACCTTTGACCTACTTTTCACCATGAACTGAACTTTGCATGTAAAGCCCAATACTGGAGGTGGTCTCGGGTTTTTTTGTATTCCATACGGTTTTCGAGTTACGCTGTATCAAAAAGTACATATTGGTGGTAAAAGCAAAATGTGCAGTACGGTAATGGATAATAAATTTTGAACTCTGGAAAAATAAAACATAAGGCTTGGCAAAGCAGACAATGTGTTCAAAAATGACATTATTTCATCAAACTTGAACTTCTGAAACTTCAGAGCACCTCCTATTTCAAGAATTTTGACCAAAATGACATTTTCTTTATTTTAATTAATTTTTTCTGTACGAAATTTAAGGCACATTATGGTAACTCCAAAATTATAACATTTAGTCCCTTATATCTCCAAAACTGGCAGAGATAGGTCCATAGTTACTATTGAACTTGAATAGGAAGTCATATACTGGCAATCTAAATGTGACCTTAAAATTGACCTTTGATCTACTTTTCACCATGAACTGAACTTTGCAAATTTTTCTTCCCTTTTATCTCCAAAACTGGCAGAGATAGGCCCATAGTTACTATTGAACTTGAATAGGAAGTCATATACTGGCAATCTATATGTGACCTTAAAATTGACCTTTGACCTACTTTTCACCATGAACTGAACTTTGCATGTGAAGCCTAATACTGGAGGTGGTCTCGGTTTTTTTGTATTCCATACGGTTTTCGAGTTACGCTGTATCAAAAAGTACATATTGGTGGTAAAAGCAAAATGTGCAGTACGGTAATGGATAATAAATTTTGAACTCTGGAAAAATAAAACATAAGGCTTGGCAAAGCAGACAATGTGTTCAAAAATGACATTATTTCATCAAACTTGAACTTCTGAAACTTCAGAGCACCTCCTATTTCAAGAATTTTGACCAAAATGACATTTTCTTTATTTTAATTAATTTTTTCTGTACGAAATTTAAGGCACATTATGGTAACTCCAAAATTATAACATTTAGTCCCTTATATCTCCAAAACTGGCAGAGATAGGTCCATAGTTACTATTGAACTTGAATAGGAAGTCATATACTGGCAATCTAAATGTGACCTTAAAATTGACCTTTGATCTACTTTTCACCATGAACTGAACTTTGCAAATTTTTCTTCCCTTTTATCTCCAAAACTGGCAGAGATAGGCCCATAGTTACTATTGAACTTGAATAGGAAGTCATATACTGGCAATCTATATGTGACCTTAAAATTGACCTTTGACCTACTTTTCACCATGAACTGAACTTTGCATGTAAAGCCTAATACTGGAGGTGGTCTCGGTTTTTTTGTATTCCATACGGTTTTCGAGTTACGCTGTATCAAAAAGTACATATTGGTGGTAAAAGCAAAATGTGCAGTACGGTAATGGATAATAAATTTTGAACTCTGGAAAAATAAAACATAAGGCTTGGCAAAGCAGACAACTTGTGTTCAAAAATGACATTATTTCATCAAACTTGAACTTCTGAAACTTCAGAGCACCTCCTATTTCAAGAATTTTGACCAAAATGACATTTTCTTTATTTTAATTAATTTTTTCTGTACGAAATTTAAGGCACATTATGGTAACTCCAAAATAATAACATTTAGTCCCTTATATCTCCAAAATAGCAGAGATAGGTCCATAGTTACTATTGAACTTGAATAGGAAGTCATATACTGGCAATATAAATGTGACCTTAATATTGACCTTTGACCTACTTTTCACCATGAACTGAACTTTGCAAATTTTGCTTTCCTTTTATCTCCAAAACTGGCAGAGATAGGTCCATCGTTACTATTGAACTTGAATAGAAAGTCATATACTGGCAATCTAAATGTGACCTTGAAATTGACCTTTGACCTACTTTTCACCATGAACTGAATTTTGCAAATTTTGCTTCCGTTTTATCTCCAAAACTGACAGAGATAGGTCCATAGTTATTATTAAACTTGAATAGGAAGTCCTATACTGGCAATATAAGTGTGACCTTGAAATTGACCTTTGACCTACTTTTTATCATGAACTGAACTTTTTTTCTCTTTTAACTTCAAACTTGACAGAGATAGGTTCATAGTTATTCTTGAACTTGAATATGAAGTCATATACTGGCAATTTACTGTGACCTTGAAATTGACCCTTGACCTACCTTACGAAGAACTTAAATTTGATTGTACCATATATGTTTTTTGCAATAGTTTAAAAATTCTTGTTGATTGCATTTTTACAGCTTGTCAAGCACAAAACTGGTGGCTGTGTCCCTTATTTTGTGTATGTGGGGGTCTATACGAATGCGCTTGCTCCAGCTGGTGGTACAATATTCGGAGGCGGTATCGCCTCTCTGATCCTCTAGTTCATATATAGAAAGATGGCAGTTCTTGAAAAATTAAGCCATACACGCTGTACTTTTGAACTAAAGGACAAAGTGTGAAATTCAAGGACTTTCAAAGGAAGAAACAATTTCAAGCTCTTCTAAAGGCCTGACTGTGTATGAACCCGGGAACTTGTGAAATGAGAACAACAATAAAGCAGTGCTTCATAAGTGTCAGTTTTTGTTTTTAAATTATTCAACATGTCCAAATTATTGATAGTATAACTGAATATGTATTTACAAGAGTTACTTCTGTGTACTACTTTGAAAATGAAACGTCTACGTATTTAATGGAAATTTTCTGTCCGGGAAATTTTTTATCACTGCTGGTCCAAATGTCCAGCAGTTCTGAAAAGATTTCAGCATGTCTGTGCACACATAGTTGTGTCTGTACATACAGCTGTGACCTGCGTCTGTGGTCATCACCACCATTGCCGTTGCCTTGTAACCACTGTTGCGCTTGATTTGGTCTTGAAGTACAATTTAAGATTTAAAAAATGATTATAGTTTCAGGTGGTAGAGAATTTACTCTGAGATCATAGATTTAATTTTTGATTCTCAAATTCTGTACTTGAAGTGATCTGTTGCTCATATAAGAGATTGTGGATCACAACTTGAAGAAAAAATGTGAGTTTTCACTTTAGCATGATGTGAGGTTTAGGTAGATACTGCTACTTAAAGTTCAAAACATTTAATCCATTTTATTTATATTTTTAGTGTGATAATGCAACTCCATCATTAGACAAATCATTTTATTACAAACTTTTCCATTGAATAAAAGTACTGATAGCTTTATAAAATATCTAATCAAAGTATAACCACCTATCCTCTAGGTAAAGGTGGTGTAAACAGATATTTTATGAATATTTTAGTGTGGTTGGTAGGTGGGAAATGGTCAAGTGATTAAAAGTAACAGATAATCCAAGGGATACCTGAATAAGTGAAAAAAAAAAAACTGTTTGCCCCATAGCACCTTTATTCAAGGTGGGCAACTTCATGAAGGGGCAGTGATGAGGCAATTAAAAGTAACAGTTGATTCATCAGAGGGTTACCTGGATGAGTGAGATCCTCTGTTTACCCCACCTTTACCTGGATATATATTTTGAGCAGATTTTTAATAAAATTTTCTGCACTTCTTTCTCTAAAATTTTGTGTCCTTGTACTCCATGAAAATAAAATTGGGATAAAATAATTTGTTTAATGATATTAATTATCCATCCTTGCATTGCATCATCACATTATATTTCATAAATGGATAAAAAGATTTAATATTTATACGCTTTACTTTATATTTGTATTTTAATATACATTCTTCAAGGGGGTGGGTTGCTGTCCTGATACAGTAGCAGGGGTGGATGGAGGCCATCTTCTGGGTCTTCCAGAAGATGGCCAAATTTTTTTCAGGTTTATATTGACAGGAATCTTAACTTTTCTGTTGGAAGATGGTCAAAAATGTAGGATGTATTAACAAAGATAACTTGGAAGACTGTCAGAATATATATATATATATACGGATCCGCCTCTGTCTAGCAACATTGTATTTTTTATTCAGCAAATATATTAAGAAAAAAATTTGTTATATTCTGAATTCTGTTACAAGATGAGGTTTTATATTACTTATAGGGTCGGGTTTTACACCCAGAACAGCACCGTGTTGTCAGTGTGCGTGAGTGTGCACGTTCTCAGGGATTCCCGGACACATACAGATTCTATGGAAATATTTTGGATAGGCACCGACAGGTAAACAGTAACACACATTCACATTATGAATGCCAAACCTTTTGAAGCTGTTGTTTTACTTCACAAAAACAATGTTTGATATTTATGAAATTTTGTTCTTTTTAGAAAAAAAAGAAAATAAATGATACAGCACATACATATATATCAGCCCCAAAAAATGGAACTGCAAGTTTTGTTATGTGTTTGTTTTTATGAGTCCTCCTCCTCCAGTCTACCACCAGTGCAGCTCAAAACTCTTTGACAGTGGTAGGTTGTCTGCCCAGTTCATCCTAGGCATGATATATATATATATATATATATATATATATACACACACACACACACACACACACACACACACACACACACACACTGCTGATAGCCTTGGAAAAAGGAAAACTGGAACACTTTATAACTTCCCCACACTCATTTTTGTCTGCATTTTTGCGTCATCCCTAATATTTTATATGTTTTAGCATTACATGTGTATTTATCGTGTTTCAGATTGGTAATGCAGTGCCTCCACCTATGGCCAAAGCTATCGGACTGGAGATTAAAAAATGCATAATTTGGAAAGAGGAACACCTGGAATTGAGCAGTTGTTTTACTAAGGAGGAAAAAGAAATCGAGCCTTCTGCAGTGTCGGGTATAAAAGTGGACAACATATAGAGGAGGATACACATGATGTCATCCAAACATTGCTCATTTTGAAGGAATAAATGCATTTCCTGTACAAAACCATTGTCATTTTAAGTATGGCACACACACACTGGAATATGGTATCACAGGCGTCTGCTAGACAGCTTGCAGGAGAGCTTGTAAATATACAGATGTTTAAAAAAATTAAAAATAACTCTTACATAAACAGGCATATTCCACTTTTGCCATGTTTTAAGGTGATGGGTATTGCCTTGAAATGATGACTGAGCGTCTTTTTGCATTGAACTTTTTCACAGATTAAAGAAGCAAGCTGCTTTTGTAACATCTTTCATGTTTAGACATCGTGTCTGTTCATCCATCACATGCATCTGCCATTGTTTTTCCTGTGCACTTTTAATTACAGCAATTATTGCAATAAATGGAAAACCCTGTGACAAAATCTTCAACCTTACTTGAGTGATCCAAAGTACAGATCAATTTTGAATATCAGCTTTATTTGGCCATATTTAAAGTTGTGTAGTTTTATTATTATTATTGTACCACCAGCGTGGTCGCTGGCAGTACACATGGTTTTAGTCCCGTCCTGTCCGCCAGCTCTGCCGCCATGTCACCGTTACCACTTCTCCTCTTAGACTACATGAGCCTGCATACCCATCTCTTGGATTTAGGTCATGTATAATCTCAACTCACTCCACGTAAAATTTGGGCTTTGTCCGTACTGGGGTCTAGGTTTCTCATTGCAATGCACCCTTGTCCAAAATTGGCAAAATTAAATGCTTAGAATTATCTACCATACTGAAGGAATTTTGGGAAAAATTTCTATAGACAGCTGATGGAAAGTAATATGTGGAGATTTCAAATATGCCCTTGGATATGACCTTTGACCTTTATTTCAAGGTCAAATGGGCCAAAATTTAAAAAAAAGGGAATTTTTTTGACCAAAAAAAATTATTTGTGCTGATATTCAGAAACTACCCAGACCTAATCTATAATATTACTGGCAGGTGTTACCCTTCAGGTCATCTTTCACCTCCGTGAGTTTGGGGTCAATCGTTGCATTTTCATGGGAGCAGCAGCCATAAGATGCCGAAACAGAAAATTCTCTCTAATTCTGGAACCGTTAATGCAAGCTCGATGGAGTAAGTCGAGCCCAACACTGGAGGTGGTCTCCGTTTTATTGTTTTCCATACTGTTTACGAGTTATGCTGTATCAAAAAGTATATTGTGGTGGTGAAAGTAAAATGTGCAATATGGTAATATGCATAAAATTTTGAACGTCTGGAAAAGATAACATAAGGCTGGGTGAGGCAGACAACTTCTGGTCAAAAATGACATTTCATGGAATTTGAACATATGGAACTTCTGAGCCCCTCCAATTTCAAGAATTTCAACCAAAATGACCTTTTCTTTATTTCAATTAATTTCTTCTGTAGGAAATTTATGGCACATTATTGTAACTCTAACATTATAACATTTAGTCCCTTATATCTCCAAAACAGGCAGAGATAGGCCCATAGTTTATTGAAGTTGAATAGGAAGTCATATGCTGGCAATCTAACTGTGACCTTAAAATTGACCTTTGACTTACTTTTCACCATGGACTGAAATTTGCAACTTTTTTGTCCCTTGTATCTCCAAAACTAGCAGAGGTAACTCTAACATTATAACATTTAGTCCCTTATATCTCCAAAACAGGCAGAGATAGGCCCATAGTTTATTGAACTTGAATAGGAAGTCGTATACTGGCAATCTAATTTTGATCTTAAAATTGACCTATGACCTTTTTTTTCGCCATGAATCGCACTTCACAAATTTGGATTTAACTTTTACTCTTCCCCATGATTTTGTTTTAAATTGTAATTTTCAATAAAAATGTTTAGAACTTTAGACTGCATTTTGTAGATTTTGTCAAGCACAACACTAGAGGTGGTGTCCTTTTTTGCTTTTACATAAGAATGTGCTAACTCCAGCTGGTGGTACAATACCCGGAGGCTGTATCAGGCCTACCCAACTACCAGACTCAGCACATAAGGATCCGGAATTAACCAGTATGTCGGACCACACTACCCGTTTCCAAGGTGTTTGTCAGATCGCATTTCGGAGTATCAGTCAGAATACCGACGGGATAAGCCTGCGGTCGTCCTACAAAATTTGTTCTGGGGTATGATACTCCGAAATGCGCTCTGACACACACCTTGAATGGGTAGTGTGGTCTGATATACCGGTTAATTCAGGATCCTTATGTGCTGAGTCTCTCTGATCCTCTAGTTTATTATTTTTTATTTTATTTATTTTTATTATTTCTTTTTTTTTTTTTTTTTTTTTTTTTTTTTTTTTTTTTTTTTTTTTTTTTTTTTTGTGATTTTTCACTTTTCATGCAGTGGCATTTTTTCAAGGTTTGTCTTTGAAAAGATTTTTGCATTGTAGATAGCAACTGGTATATTCTTCTTATGTCCCAAAATAATTACTTTAATTACCATTAACTGCTTCTCTTTGCCATTGTTCCATGATTCGAATGCTTGGACACAACTTTTCCGTTGAGTTGGCCACATTGCCGGGCAATAGGGAATAATAATGTTTATTTAAATTCATTGCAGCTAATAGGTTATAGTTGCAGAAAGATAGGTCAAGTAAAGAAATAAAAGATACATTAAGATAAGAGTATGTTCAACATAAATGCAGATCTCTAAAAGTTAAAGAAAATGAGATAAAAATGTTATGGAATCTTTGTGTATTGAAAGAATGAGTGCAGGTTACCATTAGCAAAGTGCCTATCATCAAATTCTTAAAATAATTTGCTATTATAAAGTTTATGCATATATTTGTTGAGTGAAAAAATATTATTACTTAAAATAATTTGCTATTATAAAGTTTATGCATATATTTGTTGAGTGAAAAAATATTATTATTATTATTTGTGTGAGGCATCGTTACTTAGTATTTTTAATGAATTATGTGGGGGGGGGGGGTAGCCATATTTACCTCTTGTATGCAGTCTAATGAATCAGAGCAACTTGTTTCAGCAAATATTACATCAATGATTTTTTTCTAATGAAATGTGTCCTGTGGTGTAAAAAAGAGTTATATGTTAAATAATTGTGGTGTGACATAAGTAAACGGGAAAGTAATTGTTTTTTGTTTTAAATCCTAGAGAAGAGAACAAGGGGTGGTGTATTATGGTATTTTTTCACAGAAACAATCACTGATTTCACTACTGTATAAAAGTCTTGTACATGTAACTAGGAAAACTTGTTTCGGCATATTTTTTAATTTTATATAACGTTTCTCTCAGACTAGCATGTGTTGGTCTAAATTTAGTTATTAATAACTGTATTGATGACCAATATACATTTTGCACAAGGCTCTGTAAAGAATAGTTAACAAGGCAGCAAAGCTGTCAAATGTACAGACAAAAAGCAGAAAATAACAATGCACAAAATATGCTACAAGACAGAACTCAACTGAAATGGGTTTATTTCCATTTTAACACTTTTTTAAATAAAACAATTTACTGTACTTTTTTAATGATCAACTAAGAAAATTGTTGAGATGTAGAAAATACCAATAGAACAATGTTAAATGTTCAATTTGCTCCATTCTGAGATTCTGAACATAGTAAATGATTAAATCTGACAAACTGCAATGATTTGCTTTTTTTCCATTTTTGACTTTTAATTACACAATAGATTAATACAGGTTTAACACCATTTTTATGTTATCAAGTAACAATATTGTAAAGATGAAACATTTGTCAATAGAACAGTTATACGTATCTAATTAGTTCAATAATGAGACTGTAAACATGCCTAAGAATTGAGTCTGAGGTAAAAGCACTTATAAACAAAACGAGGCATAACTGTATCAAAACTAAACCAATCAAGCTTATTTTCGAATTCGACCTGTATTTTAGTAAGATTAAGCACTCCTGTGAGTTTCATGTCAATAAGCCTATTGGTTTTCTTTGAAATGTGTTTACAGTGTTGCATATATGATGAAAAGTGAGAAAACAGCATAACTTCTAAAATAATGGCCCGATCATGCAGATTTTCAAACTTGACCTGCATTTTATGAATATTCATCAGCTCTGTAAATATAAAGCCAAAAGGTAAAACTATCTTTCACTTATCGTGTTTACGCTGAAAGTGCACTGCGACGACAGATACTGTGTCTGTACATAAAAATGCTGAAAGCCAAAAGCTGATAAAAGTACAAGAAAATCATTTGCATCTGCGTCCACGTTAGTTAGGCGGCTAAGCCAAAAAATTGTGCAAAAGTTGATAAAAGCATGAAACTTTCCACGATGAATGATCATTGGGTGTTTGTCAATTTTGGATCGGGGGGCAATTCCAAAATTCACAAGTACCCGGATGAGCAGCTTTCTTAAAATATGCTGATTCAGCATTTTTACGTACATCCAAAATTCCCTTAAACGAGCACTACCGGCGTTAATTATAATAATATGAATAAATCTGAGAAACATACACTTACTGTGCACATCTATAACAGTTATAATGACGTCATGATGATGTCACTGGGTGATATAGCACAATACATGCGAATATCTACTGACTCCCATATACTAAATAGTCGAACCCTGCAATCATCTTTCCTGTAAACATCCATTACAGAAATCCATTCTTTAGGGCTAGAAAGGTTAAGTTAGCTTGGTGTCTACTTCCAAGACTTTGAGCATTTTCAATATGGCCGTCAATTTTTGAGGGAAAATAGAAAAACAACCAAAAGTCGACATATACTTTATTTGTGGCTCTTGTGAACCTATTTCCTGTCAGAAAAACAGTAGCATAATTGACTGCGTACTAGCACGTTTCTGGTATGGATAAACCAAAATGGCCGCCAACGCATACAGCAGAGGATGAAGTATAGAAGTAAAATCAGTCTATTACTGGTATAATTAGTCTAATTAAAACTTTTAACGCCTTCGATTTTTCTGTTCATTTGGATTTTTCATTGGCCACTATCCTTACCTATCATTAATAGCTTTTTTGACATTCAAAAATAAAAAAAATGTAAATGAAAAAGAGAAAGAATAATTTTCAAAGAAAGGGGGGTATAAAAAATAATTTAAAATAATATAAAAATACATAAAAAATTCAATTACGGACTTATTTTGGCAGTTTTTTTTTTATTTTTTTATTATTATTTTTTTTTTTTATTATTATTATTTTTTTTTTATTTATTATTATTTTTTTTTTTTTTTGTGGCAGTCTGAACTGCTAGAGCACGTGGATTTTAATGCAAAATTACCATTCAGTAGTCAGTTGTAACCATCTCAGCCATGTGACATTAACATAAATTATATACATGTATATTTCACTCAGTTGCTGATGAACGCAACCAAACCACCTTGTTTCCCTCTGACGATCTTCCACTAATGCGGCCCTTGAACAAATGTGGAAATTGCCTTCTTGTCTCTCTCGAATCGCTGACGATCTGCCTCCGACCTTATTCATATTGACGTTCATTGGCTATCATTCTAAGATCTTTCTGCCTCCTGCTAGACCAATAAACGATGCTTGAACATTCTGTGTGCGATGCAAAGTCACTAGACACTCCAATGATAAACCATGGGTTAATGATGACTTCCGAAATACCATCAGAATGAAGTCCAAAGCTTGGCAATCCGGTGACCATGAACAATACAAAATATACCGAAACAAAGTAAACAGAATGTCAGGAAACCTAAAAGGAAAGCACTACAAAAGCAAAGTGAAACAGGTTAAATCTGGTGAATCAAGAAAATGGTGGCAAGCTACAAAGCAGATGATTGGTCTGCACGCACACTCAAACAATCTTCAGGGATTAGCCAATGACAAATTTAATGGCAGTCTCCATGCTTTAGCTGAATATATCAATGGTTTCTTTCAGTCTGTATCTGCTGACTTAAACCTGTTGGATAGTAGTATCATACCTCCTCCTCCTGAACATATCCCTGACAAATACATCATCTCAGTAGCACAAGTGGAGAAAAAACTTATGAGCACAAAGCCAGTGGCCCGGATGAAATACCTAACTGGCTTTTACGCGATTTCGCACCTTTTTATGTACAGACACAGATGTGTCTGTACATATAGCCGTCATCTGCGTCTGTCGTCGCCGTCGCCGTCGTCGACGTCGTTGCCGTCGTCGCCGTGCACTTTTACCGATAACACGATAAGTGGAAAAATATTTTTTCTTTTGGCT
The DNA here is from genome assembly GCF_051362555.1 of Lingula anatina. NCBI lineage: Eukaryota > Metazoa > Brachiopoda > Lingulata > Lingulida > Lingulidae > Lingula > Lingula anatina. The sequence continues at coordinate 22,393,616 of NC_141769.1, read as the reverse complement.
TGAAACTTACAGAACTGATGAATATTCATAATACGCAGGTCAAGTTCGAAAATCAGCATGATCGGGTCACTTATAGGGAATTTATGCTGTTTTTTCACTTTTTTCAGCATATATGCAGCACCGATAACACCATAAATGGAATACCATTTTACCTTTTGGCTTGAAACTTACAGAACTGATGAATATTCATAATATGCAGGTCAAGTTCGAAAATTAGCGTGATTGGGTCATTTTTAGTAAATTTAAGCTATTTTTTCTCTTTTTTCAGCATATATACAGCACCGATAACACCATAAATGGAAAACCATTTTACCTTTTGGCTTGAAACTTACCGAACTGATGAATATTCATAATACGCAGGTCAAGTTTGAAAATCAGCATGATTGGGTCATTTTTACTGAATTTAGGCTATTTTTTCACTTTTTTTCAGCATTTTTGCAACACCGATAACACAATAAATGAAAAGCTGTTTTACCCTTTGGCTTGAAACTTACAGAACTGATAAATATTCATAATACACAGGTCGAGTTTGAAAATCAGCATGATTGGACCACTTTTATGGAAGTTAAGCTGTTTTTTTCACTTTTTTCAGCATATATGCAACACTGATAACACGATAAGTGAAAAACAGATAGGCCAATTGTCATAATACTCATAGGAGTGGCCAATCTTATTAAAATGAAGGTTGAGTTGGAAAATCAGCATAATCGGTCCATTATTTTAGAAGTTATGCTGTTTTTTCACATTTCCTCACATTCAATTCTTAGGCATGTTAACAGTCTCATTATTTAACTAATAAGATACGTAAAAGTGTTTGTTTGGCATTTCCTGCATCTTTACAACATTGTTAGTTGATTTTGTAAAAATGATAGTAAACCTGTTATCGTGTATTGTGTAATAAAGTGTCAAAAATGGAAATAAACACATATCATTGCAGTTTGTCAGATTCAATCATCCACTATGTTCAGAATCTCATAATGGAGGAAATTGGACATATAACACTGTCTTATTGATATTTTCCCATCTCATCAATTTTCTTAGTTGGTCATATAAAAATGGCACTGTTTATTTTGTTTTATGTTTAAAAAGTCTTAAAAATGGTAATAAACCCATTTCAGAACAGTGCTGTCTTGTTTCACTTTTTTCAGCATTTATGTAGCACCGATAACATGATAAGTAAAATACCGTTTTACTTTTTGGCTTGAAACTTACAAAACTGATTAATATTTATAATACGCAGGTTAAGTTTGAAATTCAGCATGATCCGGCCAATTTTAGGGAAGTTATGATGGGGTTTTTTTTTCAAATTTTTCAGCATTTTTGTAACACGGAAAACAGGATCAGTGTAAAAATGTTTTTCTTTTTGGATTGAAACTGATGAATATTCATAATACACATTTCAAGTTTGAAAATTGGCTTGATTGGACTATATTTACAACTGTTATGCTGTTTTTTTCCTTATTCAGCATATATGCAACACTGATAACACATTTTAAGGAAAACCAATCAGCCTTTTGTCTTGCAACTCACAGCAGTGATTAGTCTGACTAGTATACAGATCAAGTTTGAAAATAAGCTTGATCAGTTAAGTTTTGATGAAGTTATTAGCCTTTTTGTATATAAGTGTTTTTTTTTCTTCAGATTTAATTCTAAGGCATGTTAACAGTCTCAATATGGAACTAATTAGATATGTAAAAGTGTTGTTTTGACATTTTCTGCTTCTTAACAATATTGTTAGTTGATTATATAAAAATGATGGTAAACCTGTTATCATGCATTGTGTAATAAAGTATCAAAAATGGAAAGGAACTCATCATTGCAGTTTGTCAGATCCAGTCATTCACTATGTTCAGAATCTGCAAATGGAGTAAATTAGACATTTAAAATTGTTCTATTGATATTTTTCCTATGTCGACAATTTTCCTAGATGATCATTTAAAAATGACAGTAAATTGATTATTTTGTTTTATGTAAAAAGGTGTTGAAAATGGAAAGAAAATCATTTCAGTACAGTTATCTCTTGTTTACATTTTGGCATTTTGAACTTTGAACTTTGAACTTCCATGGTCTTGAAGACCTTCCCATATCACATTTTCTGAATATCCATGATACTTTTATTTTTATGTACAGACACAGATGTGTCTGTACATATTGCCATCACCTGCGTCTGTCGTCGCCGTCGCCGATCATGTCGCCGTCGCTGTCGCCGTCGCCGTGCACTTTCAGTGTTAACACCATAAGTGGAAGACAGTTTTACTTTTTGGCTTTATATTTACAGAGCTGACTAATATTCATAAAACGCGGGTCAAGTTCGAAATTCAGCATGATCGGGCCATTATTGTAGAATTTATGCTGTTTTTTCACTTTTTAGCATATATGCAACACTGTTAACACATTTCAAGGAAAACCGATAGGCCTGTTGTCATGAAACTCACAGGAGTAATCAGTCTTACTAAAACGCAGATCAAGTTCGAAAATCGGCATGATCGGGGCACTATTTTACTAGTTATGCTGTTTTTTCGCTTTTCAGCATACATGCAACACTGTAAACACAATATAAGAAAAACAGATGGGCCAATTGTCATGAAAGTCACAGGAGTGGTCAATTTTACTAAAATGCAGGTTGAGTTCGTAAATCAGCATAATCGTGCCATTATTGTAGAAGGTATGCTGTTTTTTCACATTTCCTCAGATTCAGTTTTTAGGCATGTTAACAGTCTCATTATTAAACTAATAAGATACGTGAAAGTGTTTGTTTGACATTTCCTGCATCTTTACAACATTGTTAGTTGATTTTGTAAAAATGATGGTAAACATGTTATCGTGTATTGTGTAATAAAGTTTCAAAAATGGAAATAAACTCGTATCATTGCAATTTGTCAGATTCAATCATTCACTATGTTCAGAATCTCAGAATGGAAGAAATTGGACATTTAACACTGCTCTATTGATACTTTTCTCATCTCATCAATTTTCTTAGTTGATCATATAAAAATGGCAGCAAACTGTTAATTTTGTTTTATGTTAAAAATTGTTAAAAATGGGGAAAAAAACATTTCAGAACAGTGCTGTCTTGTTTACATTTTGGCATTTTCAAGTTGTGACTTTGAAGTTCCATGGGCCTGAAGACCTTTGCTAGTCACATTTTCTGAATATCCATGATACTAATATTTTATTATTAAAAATTGATGGTCATTATGCTGTTAAACATTATGTAATATTGCATCAAAATTTGAAAAAACCTATTTTGGGCACTGCTCCCATGATTACCTTTTAAGAAAAACCATGTCACTTACTGTTCTCAAACTTACAGGAAAGAAACATGGGACTAAAATACAGCTGCAGTAGGCAATGCAATCTGCCAGATAAACAGTTTTTTGTGAAAATTTAATTTTTCACATATTGGCATTTTCAAGGTGTGACTTTTAAGTTCCACAGGCTTGAAGACCCAGGCTAGTCACATTTTCTGAAAATCCATGATACATATATTTTGTTATTAAAAATTGATTGTCATTATGCTGTTAACCATTATGTAATATTGCATCAGAATAGAAGAAAACACAATTTTGGGTGCTGCTGCCATGATGACCATTATGGGAAAACCATGTTACTTATGATTGCCAAACTTTCAAAAAAGAAATACAGGACTAAAATGCAGCCTGAGTTGGAAAAGCAGTCTAATTGACTTCTTTTTCTGGAAGTTTTACATTTTCAAAGTGTGAACTTGAACTCCCATGGGCCTGAAGCCTTATGCTTGTTTCACATTTTACTTACATTGGTATTACCTGTTGAGCATAATTAAAATTTGATGTTGAATTTGCAGTTTAACATAATGTACTTTTGCATCAGAATTGACAGTAGCCTATTTTGTTATTTCCTGCTTTTTGTCTGTACATTTGACAGCTTTGCTGCCTTGTTTGTATAAAAAATTGATGGTCATTATGCTGTTAAGTATTGTGTTATATTGCATGAAAGTTGAAGAAACCTGTATTTTGGACACTGCTGCCAGGATAGCGATTAAGGGAAAACCATGTTACTTATGATACTCAAATTTACTGAAAAGTTTCATAAGACTGAAGTGCAGCTTGTGTTGGAAAACCAGTGTGATTGTTTTCTGTTTTGGAAGCAATGCAGTTCTATAGAGTGAACTATGGTGCAATAAATGTATATGGCAGTATATTAATTCAGGGTCACAAACTAATTTGCTTAATTAATTTTCAAGTGGCCATTAAATGAGATTACATAAAACACACGTTCATAAAGTAATTTGCTTAATAATTTTTCAAGTGGCCATTAAATGAGATTACATAAAACACACGATGAGATTTCATTGTAAAGTCCCCTGGGTATATCTCTCTTAACTGTGTCACATAATTAGGAATCAATGATTATTGTGCAGGTAAATGTTAGTCATGTTAGTAATTAGACAGCTAGATTTAAAGTTTGAATAGCAGCTTTATTGGAATTTTTTGTTTTGTTTTATTTTACATTTTCTTTTAATTATTTTTCAAACACTAGCATCTTCAAGATATCACTTTCAACTCCCATCCACCAGAAGCACTCTGCATTTTCTGTTTTTCCACATAAGGAGTTGTGTTGGTTTTTATGCCTTTAAACATTGTGTAATTATATTATTTTATGCACTGTCATCTTTTTTCACATATTGGGATTTTCATTATGTGAATTTGAACTCTCACATATGGTCCTGAAACTGTAATCTTATTAACCATGTTATTCTGTTGTACATTTTGTGAAATTTTATCTTTCACATACTGGAATTTTCATTGTGGGACTTATAACACCCAAGGACATGTAACATTTAACTTTTATTGATACTACCTGTTGTGCAATATTTGCAACTTGACTGTTCTTTTTGGCAAATAATTAATTTTCTTTGTAAAAAGTGTTTTTTTTTTTTTTTTTTTTTTTTTTGTTATAATCTCTTAAGATATTGTTACAAAGTATAGCCATCTATGGATGTCACATGGTCTGATGAAAAGTTCAGATATCAGAATAATAGCTATGACTGCCCTTTTTGTAGTAAAACAAAATATATTATATTTCTGCGAGTTGTTTACACTGTTTAAACTCAAGTTGGATGATTCATATCATGGTTATGCACCTAGACTGAATGGCAGCTTTAGTGGAATATTTTTGTAATTTTTTCTTTAATTTTTAATTTTTCAAACTGGCATTTTTAAGATGTTTTCACTTTTCAGCATATATGCAACACTGTAAACACATTTCAAGAAAAAAAACGATAGGCCTGTTGTCATGAAACTCGCTGGGGTAATGGATCTCACTAAATTGAGGTCAAGTTCGAAAAGCGGCATGATCGGGCCACTATTTTAGTAGTTATGCTTTTTTCCCCACTTTTCAGCATATATGCAACACTAAAAACACAATATAAGGAAAACAGATTGCCAATTGCCATTAAACTCACAGGAGTGGTCAATGCTGCTAAAACACAGGTTGAGTTCGAAAATCAGCATAATCGGGCCATTATTTTAGAAGTTATGCTGTTTTTTCATATTTCCTCACATTCAATTCTTAGGCATGTTAACAGTCTCATTAGTTAACTAATAAGATACGTAAAAGTGTTTGTTTGACATTTCCTGCATCTTTACAACATTGTTAGTTGATTTTGTAAAAATAATGGTAAACTTATTATTGTGTATTGTGTAATAAAGTTTCAAAAGTGGAAATAAACTCATGTCATAGCAGTTTGTCAGATTCAATCATTCACTATGTTCAGAATCTCAGAATGGAAGAAATTGGCTATTTAACACTGCTCTATTGATATTTTTCTTAGTTGATCATATAAAAATGGCAGTAAACTGTTAATTTTGTTTTATGTTAAAAAAAAACATTTTAGAACAGTGCTGTCTTGTTTACATTTTGGCATTTTCAAGTTGTGACTTTGAAGTTCCATGGGCCTGAAGACCTTCCCATATCACATTTTCTGAATATCCATGATACTAATATTTTATTATTAAAAATTGATGGTCATTATGCTGTTAAACGTTATGTAATATTGCATCAAAAAAACTATTTTGGGCACTGCTCCCATGATGACCATTTAAGAAAAACATGGTCACTTACTGTTCTCAAACTTGCAGGAAAGAAACATGCGACTAAAATACAGCTTCAGTAGGCAATGCAGTCTGTTTGGTAATTCTTACTGCCAGTTAAACAGTTTTTTTTTTTTTTTTTTTTTTTTTTTTTTTTTTTGTGAAAATTTAATTTTTCACAAGATATGCTTGAAGACCTGTGCTAGTCGCATTTTCTGAAAATCCATGATACGTTTATTTTATTTTCAAAAGTTGACAGTCTTTATGCTGTTAACCATTATGTAATATTGCATCAGAATAGAAGAAAACACAATTTTGGGTGCTGCTGCCATGATGACCATTATGGGAAAACCATGTTATTTATGACTGCCAAACTTTCAAAAAAGAAATACAGGGCTAAAATGCAGCCTGAGTTGGAAAAGTAGTCTAATTGGCTTCTTTTTCTGGAAGTTATACAATTTCAAAGTGTGAACTTGAACTCCCATGGGCCTGAAGCCTTATGCTTGTTACACATTTTACTTACATTGGTATTACCTGTTGAGCATAATTAAAATTTAATGTTGAATTTGCAGTTCAACATAATGTACTTTTGCATCAGAATTGACAGTAGCCTATTTTGTGCATAGTTATTTCCTGTTTTTTGTCTGTACATTTGGCAGCTTTGCTGCCTTGTTTTTTTTTTTTTAGCAAAACCAATATGTGCCATATATAACACTTCACTGAGGAAGTGTGGCGATCAGCTGATGTCCCCATACCAAAAGTCCACCCCCTAAATCAGTTGAGGACGATCTCAGGCCCATCTCCTTGATGCCAGTGCTAGGCAAGCATCATCATCATCATCATCATTCAGTGCCCTGCTGTTAAGCGTTGGCGATCATGTCTCTCCACACATCTCGGTCCCGAGTGGCTCTCAGCAAGTCAACTCTCGTCTCCAGTTCCATCCAGGATACCAGACCGTCTGTGATTTTTTCCCGTTGTCTTCCGCGGCTTTTTTTCCCATTGTTTTAGGCTGTAGTGGTCAGATGCTCAAGACCCCCATTCCTCATAATGTGGCCGAAAAATTTTGCTTGTCGTTTTCTAATTTTATTAAAGAGCGATCTTTTGGCGTCTGCATCTTTCAACACATTTGTTTTTGTTTTTCTATCAGTCCAAGGTATGCGCATCATCCGTCTGTAAAACCACATTTTGGATGCTTCGATTTTCTTCTTCATTTGCTTACTTAAGGTCCAAGCTTCAAATCCATACATAAGAATAGGTTCGATGTAACATTGTAAAACTTTCTTTCTTGTGATAATTGATAGATGTTTGTTGGTTAAAACTGATTTCATTTTTTGAAAAGCTGCCTTTGCTTGAGCAATCCTTGATTTTATTTCCATAGTCCATTGTAGGTGAATGGACACTTGAAACTGTGGAACCATTATTGGACAAGTTTCAGTTTGGTGGGGTCAAAAGATCTGGAACAACTCATGCTTTGATAGATATCATGCACCACTGGTTTATGGCAACTGAAGCTGGCAACGTTAGAGTTCTGTTGATTGATTATTCCAAAGCTTTCGATCACGTTGATCATTCCCTGCTCATCAATAAACTAAAAACCATGAGCTTACATAATGTGACTGTTCGCTGGATTGCCGCTTTCCTCACTAAAAGACAACAGCGAGTCAAACTTGGTCAAGTCTGATCGGACTGGCAGTGCATAAATGGCTCGGTGCCTCAAGGATCATGGCTGGGCCCGTTGCTCTTTGTCCTGATGGTATACGATTTACAATACTCTAAATGAGCCATTCACTTTGGATGAACTATCAAATGTTGTACGCACCATGAAAAATGGAAAATATCCAGGTCCAGATGGATTAGTGATTGAAATGTTTAAATATGGCTTCAACCATTTATCACCATTGTTGTTAAATCTTTATAATACTGTATTAATGAGTGGAAAATTTCCCTCTAGCTGGTTCAATGCCATTCTGTACCCATTGCTCAAAAAAAGAAATGTAAAGGTGGCAACAATTTATAGAGGAACTGCGCTTTTGAATGTCATGGGAAAAATATTTATAAAAATTTTGAGTAACAGATTTAATAATTGGGCAGTGGAAAATAATACAACGATTGAAGCTCAGGCCGCCTATAAAATTGGTTACTCCACTGTCGATCACATTTTTTCATTGCAGGGTTGCGTACAAAAATACTTAGGTCGAAGAAAAGACAGATGCTACTGTATTTTTATAGATTTCTCAGCCGCTTTCGATAGTGTTCAACACAAATTATTATGGTATGTACTTGCAAAAAAACGTGTAAATGGACATGTCGTCACAGTTTTACGCTCTATGTATTCCCAACTGCAATCATGTGTTCTAACAAAATTAGGCCTTACTGAGTATTTTTAATGTAACATGGGCACTCGACAAGGATGCATGTTAAGTCTTTTTCTATTTACATTATTCATAAATGAATTTCATCATAGTTTGAACAAGGCTGGATGTCAGGGTATTTACATAAATGAGGTGTTTCCAAATCTCATGTCTTTGCTTTATGCTGATGACATTGTATGCATTTCAGACACTGTGGGGGGTTACAGAAACGAATTCATCAATTAGAAAAATATTGCAGCCAGTAAATGGTATGCTAGTAAATGTCCAAAAGACAAAAATAGCAGTATTTAGGAGAGGCGGTAAAATAAAGAAAAATGAAAGTTGTTTCTTCAAGGGCAAAAAATTAGAAGCAGTACCTGCATATAAATACTTAGGAACATATTTTGGTGCCTTCCTCGGTTGGGGTAAAACTATCCAACATCAAATCAACCAAGCCAATAAAGCATTATTTGTTGTTAAGTTATACTTGAAAAAACAAGCATGTATTTCCTTTAAGGGAGCTTTCTTTCTTTTTGTTAGAATGATAACACCCATTTTTTCTATGGTGCTGAGATATGGGGTTATAAACCAGTAGAAAGTATTGAAATCTTCCAAGCAAAATTTTGTAGATATTTATTAGGTGTTAGTTCAAATACTGTGACGGAAGCTGTACTAGGCGAATGCAGAAGATATCCATTGTATACCAATTATATGGTAAATAGCATTAAATATTGGTTAGAGCTTGTATATATGAATGAAGATCGCTATCCTGCTCATGTTTATGATATGCTATTTAAATTAGATTCAAGTGGAAGGCACACTTGGGCCACAGATGTTAAAACGCTGTTATACAGATATGGATTTGGATATGTCTGGGAGGCTCATGGTGTGGGAAATTCTGTTTTATTTATTAAAGTTTTCAGAGAAAGATTAGTAGATAATGCTGGCCAAATGTGGCACAGTGACATATGTAGGAGCAGCAAACTGGATACTTATTCATAATTTAAGAGTACGTTAACACTGGCGTGTTACTTATTAAGCGTTAAAAATGTAAAACATAGAACCTCACTAGCAAGATTCAGATGCGCAAATCATCTACTAAATATTGAGAGCGGTAGATGGAGAGGTATAGAAAGATGCAATAGACTCTGTTTAATCTGTAAAAAAACATAATGTTTATGATGTTGAAGACAAATACCATTTTTTAATGACATGTGTAGCATATACAGAATTAAGAGAAAAATATATGCAAGTGAATAACCCTACTAAAGAAAGTTTTTTTAAGATTAATGACCACAAAAAACACAAATTTAATCTCTAGTCTAGCTGCTTATATATTTAATGTTTTTATATTAAGAAAATAAATTTTGGATCACTGAGAAAAATGAATAATCCTTAATGCTTCTCATGGACTTAACTATTATTATTATTATTTTTTATTATTATTATTACTATTATGTACTATGGGCCGGAGGCCTTGAAAAACTGAATAAATTATTATTATAATATATAATATATACGATTTACATCTACCTCCTGGTGAATTATTGTGCCATAAGTATATGGATGACACAACAGTTTCTGAGATCCTTAGACAATTCGATGATAGCAAATTACAGGAAATCGCTGACTCAACATTGGACTGGTCTAGGACAAACAACATGCGATTAAACAGGAAAAAACCAAACAAATGGCCATATCATTTAAACGCAATAATGCAGATATCCCTAAGTTTGTGATTAACAAAACAGAAATTGAATTTGTAGAATCATTTAAATTACTTGGAGTGTATATCGCTAATGACCTCACATGGAAGGTACATGTAGACAAAATCACTAAAAAAGCAAGCAAAAGGATTTATTTCCTACAGCACCTTAAGCGTGCAGGCCTTACAACTGATGACTTTGTAACTTATTACCAGACGGTCATAAGGCCAATTTTGGAATATGCTGCCCCTGTCTGGCACTTTGGGTTAACGAATGAATTGACTGCCCTAGTAGAAAAGTCTCAAGAAAGAGCTCTTAAGATAAAATTTATCCTGATCTTGAATATGACGCTGCTCGTGAACATAGTAAACTTGAACTACTGAGTGAGGACGGCTCAATGCATGCAAAAAATTGTTTATTAGTATATCAAATGAACCGGATCATAGACTGCACTATCTTTTACAACCAAAATAAAATGTCAAATAGTCAAATATTCATTAAGGGAACAGGAAACATTCAAAAGACCTAAAATTAAAACTAAACGATCAATGAGTGACTTTTTAACAAGTGCCATATACAAGTTTCAGAATTAACTGATATACCTTTATTTCTTTTTTTAGCCTTTCATTTTAGATATTTTGTTTTAAATTTGTTTACGTATGTCTTTTAATATTCCTGTATTCTTACTTACTAATGGTTTTATTCAACTATGATGCAATGATTGTAATTATCCAACCCTCGGGTTGCAAGTTTGGTAATAATAATAATAATAATATTAGATATCTAAGCGATCCCCATGTGTTCTTTGAGCGTCCAACAACAACCTGGCAAGTTTCATGGTCGCACAAAGGACGCAAAAAGGCTGTCGTCCAGTAAAGAGGGTTTTACTCCCAAGATCAATTTACAATATTGAAGATGCATATCTGACGATTTATGAAACCCCTAAACTTCGCGTCCATAGTTCAGGTTCGGTGGGACACATATGTATGTTATTTTAATTTGCACTGTGCAGAAAACTACTTAAGCCAAGGCTATTAATTCACTAATATCCTTTATTTGAATCTCTCTAGGTCATCCACTCAGCCGAATATAGCTTTTTGTGGCCACCTTTGCCATGAGTGCAATGAACTCTTCTTAATGTACATGTAATCAATATCTTATATAATGAGATTGATCTAAAGTGCCAAGCACATATCTATTTATTATTATTATTATTATTATTATTGAATCTTAAATGAGAGCACTGAAGTTGGTGTCTAGATTCTAGTTTCCAGTTTCGTTTTTCAAAAACGAACCTGGCATCCAGAAACTAGTGTCGTTTTTCAAAAACGAACCTGGCAACTAGAAACCAGTTTCGTTTTTCAAAATACGATTCTAGCAACCAGAAACTAGTGTCATTTTTCAAAAATGATTCTGGCAAACAGAAACTAGTGTTGTTTTTCAAAAAACTATTCTAGCAACCAGAAAGTAGTGTCGTTTTTCGAAAAACGATTCTGGCAACTAAAAAGTAGTGTTTCTTTTCAAAAACGATTCTGAGAGAAGCCAGAATCGTTTTGCAAAGAAAAACAGGTAAGGGGTGGACAGAGGGAAAGGCAACCGGCGTGCTACCGCAACCAGGTACATGTAACCCTCACCGCGGAAGACGGGCAATGTGTTACGAACTCTCCTCGCCGTGTGCTGAGACCGAGACGCCCACTGATAAGCGTCTACGGCGCACAAATAGCCTTCACTGCGGAAGCCGGGCAGGGTGTTTAGGTTGGTGGGAGAAGGCGGGGTTGAGGGTTAGGTTGGGTTAGATGCCCAAAAATCAGTGTCGTTTTTTGAAAAACGATTCTGGCAACCAGAAACTAGTTTCGTTCTTCAAAAAGGATTCTGAGAAGCCAGAATAGTTTTTACGGGGAGAAACAGGAGTGGACGGGGGAGAGGCAACGCGCGATTATCGTCTACCGTGACCAGGTTACCTTCACTGCGGAAGTCGGGAAGGTGTTATACGCTCTCTTCTCGCTGTGCGCTGAGACCGAGACGGTCGCGGTTAATGAAATTAGTGTCTATTTTCAAAAACGATCCTGGCAACGAGAAACTAGTGTCGTTTTTTAAAAACGGTACTGAGAAGGTGAAAGCTGCTTGTGCGCCGCTGATACGGATCAGCGGCCGTCTAGGCCTACCCACACGACCGAGAGACACCGTTATATTCAGCACAGCTTCCTCGGTGAAGGCTTCCTGTACGCCGTAGGCAATAATTGGCGACCGTCTCGGTCTCAGCGCACGGAGAGGAGAGGAGACACCGGCTTTCGCAGTGAAGGTTACATAGTCGCGGTACACGATAATCGCCGGTTCCCTGTCCCTCAGTCCACCCCTGTTTCTCTCAGCAATAACGATTCTGGCTTTTATCAGAATCGTTTTTCAAAAAACAACACTGGTTTCTGGGCATCAGAATCGTTTTTCAAAAATAATAAATAAAATTAAACTTCAAACTACTTAGGGAGATCCCGGGTGGGGGGGGGGGGTGAGGGAGGCTTTTCCCCCCTCCGAATCCCACGAATATTCGTAACACTATTGCACCTGTATCGTAACTGATTCGTAGAGCGTGTCGAATTAGACCAGAAAATTGGCAAAATCTCACGATTCCAGCCGAATCCCACGAATATTCGTAACTCTATCGCACCTGTATCGTAACTGATTCGTAAAGCGTGTCGAATTAGACCAGAAAATTGGCAAAATCTCACGAATCCTCACGAATCCTGAAATTTGTCAATTCCTGGCGATTCGTGGGATTCGTGGTCTGTGTGAAATAGGGGCATAAGATTATAGTGATAAAGGAAACTTGTGTATAAAAGCCACTTTTTGTAATGACTCGGGGCAAGTTGCCTAATATCCTTGTGGTTGACTTGGTTTCTGTCGCACACACTTACGTGAGGTTACTTGTGTAAGTGAACGATAGTGAGTGAAAACTTCCTTCGGGTTAGTCCGTTCAGTACACATGACAGCAGTAAAAAAGAACTTTTCAGAAATCTCTGTTCTCAACAATTTCTTTGAAAAAAATTACAGATTTTGTAAAAAGAGGTAGAACGATTTTATTTCCCAGGGGATAATGTTTGCAAATAACAGGAACAAACTAGACTGTTACAGATGTATTCTTGAAAGACTGCCCCCTTGTGACAGGAACAAACAAAGTAAGAAGTCATGTACAGATGTGGGTGTACTTTTCAAGAATTAATTTTGCCAGTATTGAATACCATGTACAAAGGAATGTGGAAACATCCCCCCTCCACCCCCGTTCAGTGTAGAAAAACAATAGGGAGGAAACTATGGGGTGGTGGAGCTAGCGTCATCTTCAAGACAACATTAGGCCACACTTTTTTATTTTTGTGGATGACATCATCTGGGGACCCCGAAATAGGTGCGAGAGGGCGAAAAAAAAAACAGTCCAAAAAAATACTGCTTAAGTAAAGGAATGCTTTCAGTACACAGCTGGAAACACAAATTTACCACAGAAACACGTATCAAACTAACAATATGTTAGTATATCCATGCTCTCAAAATATTAAAGCATTGTGAATACTTCGTAGAAGTCATGAATAGATATGCTGCATATTACCAAATCTATTTAAGGTTATTTCATGCATTTTGTTGGTATAGCAATCAATAAAACATATCAAACAAACAGTGTGTCTTTATTTGTACTCTCAGAATATTAAAGCATTATGAACACTTCACAGAAATGTTTAAAAAAAAGGTTACATCCCTATACGTCCCCGCACCGATACTCCCCCGCACCGGTACATCCCCGCATAGTACACAAAAATTTACTAAGGGGGATTATTTAAAGCTCATTTTCCGGCAAGTTCAATAACGACGTTTGCGACAACCGACTTCGTTGGGGGTGATTTTTTTTTTTTCGGAGAACGGACGAAAATCGGGGCGCGCGCAGGATGTCATCCATAAAAATAAAAAAATGTCTCCTTACTTGAAGAAATTCCGGAATGAATGCATAGTGGAACTTCTTTAATTTTTTTTAAAGATTTTCGAAAAAGAGGAAGAAAGATCATATTTCCTAAGGGGAAATGCTTTCAAATAACAGGAGCAAACTAGACCGTTACAGATGTATTCTTGAAAGTCTCTTGTGACAGAAAAAAGAATAAAGTCATGTAGATGAAAGTAATAAAGAACAATTTTCAATAATTAATTTTGGCAGTACTTAATAAGTTTGAAAAGATTTGAAACTTTATAAGATATATTTTTATTTACTGTCATTCCTTATACAGACTTGACATTTAATATGGAATATTTCAGTTTCTACGGTATGCCTAGGTAAAAATGCGTTCTTTTTTCATAAAACTCAGATCTCATATAAGATATCTGGCTGGAGAAGTGTGAAGTCAGGTGTGTCGCTACCAATTAACTGACTACCAAGTCTGTTGCACTGCTGCATTGTGTAATATGCAGTGATTTAATTGGGCAGTGCCCCTTTGGGCTGGTCAAAGCTTGGCTTTGGCGAAGCATGGGTCTGTCAAAAAAGTATTCATATGTGAGACCAGCCCAATGTATCGACATCCTACCACGAGGGCACAGGACTCGCTGTCCTTCAGGATATGCTGCTGCAACTAAACAAAACCCATCCAGTCCGTTCAGAATGAGGGGCAAATTGTGACCAAAACGCGTTTTTCAAGGCTGTTAGCGAATACCAGACTGGTTTTAGCAGGTTAGGATACCAAACGACCTCTGAGGAAGCCACTGTAAACAGCAAAACAGCGTCATCTGTTTCTCTAATGAATTGAGGACCATGACCGTTTCTGGGTAGAACATTGAAACCGCGTGGCTTTCTTTATTGAAGTCAGATTTCACCTGTACCGCTTAACAGGTCAAAACAAAGTTTACAGACATCCTGAAGAGGCCTACGACAAGGCGTGTGCCGCTTCTAAAGTGACTAGGGTCATTGACAGCGTCAGTATTTGGAGTGGATACCACATTAGTTCCAAAACACCAATGGTAGTCAATGATGAAAACCTAAACCAGATGAAATAAAGGAATAATCTGGGAACCATGTGACTATCATTTGACAGGGGGGGGGGACCTTAGGAACAATTTTAGGTTGCACGATGAGATTGCCCACTCACACAGAGCACTTTTAATAGCAGATAACTTACAGTGCCAAGGGATTGAGCAGATACATTGGTCATCAAAATCGCCCTATTTGAACCACATAGACAATACGTGGGTAGGTAATTACTCTCAGAATCAACGGCCTGCATGTCCTACAAAAAAACTGAACCAAATTGGACAAGTTTTGACCGTTGCCTGGAATTTTTTTCCAGATTAAACTCTAAAAACCTATCCTAAGGAATGCCTTGCCGCTTGAAAGCTCTGATAGCAGCCAGATGAGGTCAGGTGTAACAGCGACCGTTGCTGTGACAAGACACTGACATGAGGGTCCTTTGTGGGGTGTATAACTCTTTTACAGACGATAATTTGGAAAATATGGAGATCCAAAATATCGCTTTCAATGGTTGTCGTATGACTTAAAACAGGCAATGCATTTTTGTTTCCTTCACTGGCAAATTCAGTTAATGAACTGATGTCACAATGACATCGAAGAGATAAATAAAAGTTATTAAAACACGATTTTAATCCTTATTTTCATTTATCAGTCAGCAAAACAGAAAAAAAACTAATGAATTATGATTTGGAAAAAATATTCTATATTAAATGTCAAGTCTGCATATGCCGATAACTGGAATGTATGCACCAGTGATAAGACTAAAACAAACTAGGCAACTTTGTAGGAGAGACATTGTTGAACGGTCGAGCGATGTGAGGAAGGCACGCAACTTTCCACGCACAGCAAATAACACGGTATGGAAAAAAAATAACAAATAAGATTTTTTAAAAAATGGGTAAAAACTGAGCTTTAGAAATGGGAATTTTCATAATTCTAAAGGGATGGATTAAGAGGACCAAAACCTCAGATGGGGAATTTTTTGTCTCTGCGTCTGCTTGTCCCTATCACAATTGACGTTTGTTTATATAACCCTTCAATCAAGCTGTTATTACCTTAGGGATCTGTCAAAACTGAATGATTTGATTGGCATGTTGTCAGTCAAAAGGTGAAGGGGAGCTGGAACTTTACATGTTTTTATCTTTGTTTGACACTTATATATCTAGTATCGCTAATTATGGATGTGAAATATGGGGTCATCATCCTGCCCCTGATATTGAAAAGGTGCATTTGGACTTTGGGAAATTTATTTTGGGGGTTAAACGTTCAACCCCTGACTCAATAATTTATGCAGAGTTAGGAAGATTCCCTTTGGTAACCAATAGGAAATTGAGAATGGTTAAATACTGGCTTAAACTGAGAAACACAAATAATTGCATTCTAAAAGAATGCCTTAAATATTTTGAGTATGAATTCCGGACTAAACCATCCTGTGGCAATTGGCTCTCTAAGATTCATGATGTTTTTACAAAAACTGGTGTTAATGATTTTTTTCACTATCCAAGTAATTATGATGAAAAATTTATTGTACCTCTAGTATATCAAAAATTAATGGATATTAAACAACAAGCCATATTGTCAGAGATTAACGATTCGAGAAAGTGCTGGCTCTATAGACAACTCATCGACCGTGTTACTATTCAAACTTATCTTACAAAATCAATCCCGCTCCAGTTTAAGAAAATGATTAGTAAAATAAGATTATCATCCCATAAACTTGCAATTGAAACGGGCAGATATAGTAAAATCTCTATTTCACAAAGAAAATGTTCCTATTGCAATGATGTGGAGGACGAATTCCACTTTATACTGGGTTGCTCTAGATATTTAGATTTAAGAAAAAGGTTCATCAAACCTTTCTATTGCAATAGACACTCGGTGTTCAAATTGGTTCTCCTGCTGAATTCTTCCAGTAAGATAGTATTATGTAACCTGGCACGATATCTTAGCCAAGCAGGAAGGCATCGGCATGAGATCTAATCTAATTTGATCTAATTTGATCCAATTTGATCTCATTTGATTCAATTTGATTTAATTTGATTTATTTAAGTAGTTTATTTATTTAAGTACTCATGTATTTAATTTACTAAAGGTACTATTATTATTGTTATGATGATTATGATTGCGATTATTTCTATTATAATTATTCTTTGTAATAACCCTATAGTTGTTGTAACTATAGTCGTTGTAACATTTGTACCAGTACTAGACTGATGGTCCTCAAGAGACCAAGGTAATAAATAAATGAATGTTCAACAACTGTAGTTATCAACTGCGTACTGATTGTGATTGACGTTTGTTTATAAAACTGCCAATCTAAGTCGTGTGCTTTGACAGCTTCATCAAAATTAAATTAAACCGCATGAGTTTGATTGGTACCTGTCTATCACAACACTTTTGTTACCTTTAGTTAGTAGAAAGCAAAGTACATTTTCCATGCAGCTCTATCTTTGATAATTATTATAAAAAGCATTATATTTACCCCCGCGACCTTGAATTTTGATACGGATTACCGTACAAACATTGATTTTATTGCTAGCTGCTCTCTAATGTTACTTCATTCTTCAGACTTGTGCTGTGTGAAAAATAAACATGCGGAGACATTTGCGCCCTAAATATATACTAAGCTCAATAAAAGCATGTTATTTGATCATATAAATATAGAAAGTTCTCTGTCACAAAATCCATCCTTACTCTGAAATACTGGTACAGACTGAGAAAAGGCGTTTTTCAGGCGTCTGGACTGGTAGTTTAATTTGGTGCATGGGGGGGGGGGGGGGGGTAATATCTTCAACTTTGCAAAAGTAATCTTGTAAGAGTAGGTAGTTGTTGCTGAAGTTTCGTTCGCAAAGGTAATTGAAACAATTGGCAGTATTGTTCGTACGCTAGTTTTCACAGCCCCGTACGAGGCTCCCCTTGGGTATTTTCCTTACCATTGAAAGCCACTATTTACTTCCCAAGATTCGTGAAACGTTTATTCTATTTAGCATGAAGCACCCCATTCCTGTGACTCGTATATGCGGCTTTTTATTCTCCGTTATTCGTGAAAGAAAGTCGTTATACCCTGTGATTCGTGATTTTTGACGCGCATTTTCAGGGATGTATGAATAGTTTTATTTACTGTAATTAATGAATTGATGATTTTATTTCCCGTGAATTGTGATCACCCCCCCCCCCCTCAATTGCACCCTCTCATACGGCAGCTGGGCTGTATCCTCCCGAGGAAGGTGAGAACATTTACACCTGGTCTGAGTCAGCATTAGTTAAGTCAATCCTAGATGTGACAACTCCAGTTAAATAAGTTGTACTCACGCTGGGCCCAACTGAATAGCGCTGTCACTAATTTTAACGTTACATACAAATCGGGTAAACAAAAAACGCATCTCGTCTTCTCTAACACAATCGGTACAGGTTTTTTTTTGGGGGGGGGGGGGATGAAACATAACCAAATAATTTGATATCAAACCTAATGGTTGATAAGATGTTATTATTTTTGCCATTATGATGGTAGAAAGCCTAAATCACCATCCAGGTATTAGGACCCATTGCGCCAAATCAAATAACAAAAACAAGTTTAAATCGAAACGTGCGTACGAAAAGCGGGTGACCTGTACATTATTATGTAATACAGGTGAGCATTTCGGTGAGAGGTGCTCAGATAGGACCAAGGTCGGTAGAAGATGAAGAAGCCAGAGGTTCATGGTACGTTGCTGCAATTTCCACATGTGGGCCAAAAATTTAGCACAGAAAATGACAGGAAGCTGCCGTAGTATTGCACAGATTATACAAGATAACGTTGTGTATTTTGTGTTAATGAAGTTTGCCCAAATGTTGCATATGGCACTGGGGCATTTTAGTCCTTATTACTGTGGGAACATTGCACTTATGTCTAATACACTCTCTATTAGAATTTCAAAATCAGCTCAAAGTTTGAAGGATTTGTTTTCTGTAATTTCAGAGAAGGAACGCACTTGCCAATGAAGAAGTGAGGGGCTTATTGCAGCCGTCCAAAGGTCTGAACAAGCCCTCAACAAGTAAGACGACTGGGCAGGTATCTACATTCTCCTAATTGTTTTATTCGCGAGGTCACTGGCCTGTTTTCAAAGTATCAAAAATATCTTGTATATGAAAGTAAACTTCAAACAGACAAATGCACATTCAGTAACAAGATGTTAAACTATTGTCTCTCTACATTCCTGGAAACGACAGGACAGGTTGGGGAGGTGAGGGGTGGGTGGGGGCGGTTGACGGGGCTACAGTGTCCCTCCCTTAGTTTAAGAGGTTTTCCTTCTCCCTCACAAACAAACAAATCTAAAAAGGAACAAGAAAAAATCTAAAGCGCAAAAAAATACATGGCACGAAATAAGACGAAATCCAGCTAATGTATCCTCATGTCCTGGCCCCCTCCCCCTGAAAACCGTGGCTTGGTCAGTGAAAACGTGACTAATGTCTTTTTTTAGATCCTGTCAATTTTATACTAATGTTCTCATTCACTGACTTTCATTTTCGCGAATATTTCCGTAATCCGGGCACCTGGTCCTGTCATATCGCATCTTACATATGACTGCAAAGAAGTGTGTTGTCATTAAACAGTGTGCACAGGGTAGAAAAGAACAGGAATGGCACAATAGTGTTTTGTTAACATAATCCCATGTGTTCCAAAATAGCATGCTGTAAAGATATACACATACTGCTTCATCAAACCGTGTCGTGAATGTGATTTTCTTCGTTTATTTCAGTGGCTCCCAACTGCTGTTTACCGGGTGATTGGATGCGTCGCCGATCAAAGATATCAGATTCATGTTGGACATCGCCTGCGCCCATGCCAAGATTGTCTCGCTTGTTGAAATTTGTCTTGCAGGGTTGACAATTGATATGAAATGTAATCTTTGCCTTGGATAATAATATTCTGCGTAAAACGTGTATCAAATTAATTGTTGCACGCACCAAGAATTTTTTAACGAAACTTCTGATCAGAGAAAAAGAAAGAAATGGATGAGTGCTATTACCCTGGTTATACATTTGTTTCTAAATTGTAGTACAGTACTCTATCCGCTCATATCGTTTCAAGGTATTTTATTTATCATGTATATTTATTATTGTGTCAGGAGGAGGTACCCGTCAGTTCTGAAAAATAAACACGGCACTTTTTGGAGTTCACCTTCAACGAAATAATTTTAATCCAAAAAGCATTTTGCTGAAGTGATGGATGAAAACAAAAATGAAAGTTATGAAATACACTTATTATTATAAGGCGATTTTTAGGTAGAGTACTGTGCCAGCACTATTGATTTCCTAGTTGAAGGTAAAATTTTTCTGTGGGCAAATCTTCAGTTAGTCACTTAGCTGTGCATTTGAAGATGTTTTAAATATTTGTTTTGGATTGAATTGAACTGAAAATTCTAAGAAATTCCGAGGAGAAAATATCTCAACTTTTTCATATGAAACTTTTGAGAGACAAACGGTTACATATATTGATAGTTAAGTTTGAGAAAAGAACAAGTTATTTTAAAATAACTTACAAATACTGATCTTTAAGTTATCATGCTTTGGAAATTACAGCGTTATGAAAATGACAAAATTTGTCCACGTGATTGCAGAATTGCCCATGTATAAGAAACGATCCTTTTTTAAGTTGTGGATATGCGTTTGTGACGCATGTTAAGAATGAACTTACTTTGGTTTCGGTGTTTTGGTATTGTGTCTGATCAGTTAGAGAGAGATATACATTTACTGTGCTGGGAAGGGTCTAAAACAATGTTAAGTAAATGAAACCAGGGGAGGAATTGGGACTTTCACGAAATAACTGCACATTCGTTATTGCAGTACAGTAGGGGAATATATGTTACCCACGTGATAAAATTGTCCCTTCTTAGGGCCACCCAAATTTATCAGCATTGCACGAGTCCATTTGTGTGTTGTTCGACTTTTTGGTGGTGGTGGTGGTGGTGGTGGGGGGGGGGGGGGGGTTCAAGTAACGTTCACCTATGTACTTTGTTCTAAATGCTTTTTTAATTAATATTTCTTTGGTCGTGATCAAGGGGTGATTGAGAGGAAAAGGTCTGATTAGATGCCAGTCCAGCACGTCCTGTTGGGGTATTTTTGCTGACTGTTTCTAGATCACTGAATAACAGAGACCAGAGTAAGGGTATTAGCTCTTATGAATTAGTGAATCTTAAGTCACCGTTGTTGTTATTGTTTTTTCTTTGTAATCTTTGCAGTTTTGTTTGTATATTTTTCTTAAATTGTTATGACCAGAATAAGCTTGTAAATTAACCATGTCTTTATGCCGTTCCTGATTCACATGTGTGCAAATTTGTTTTCGCTCAAAGTCGTGCCATTAACCTACCAATGTTAGGATGTAATGAAATGAAAACAAAATAATGTAAAAAACTCGATTCTTAAAAATGACTTTTTTGTCTGCCTTTTTCTGTGCGAGAATCGGCACAACGGCATAGAACAAGGTATGCGTGAGTGCGAGTGCACTTGAGGGGACGACACCTATGTTCGATTATATGCATTTTGGTATTTCGATATCATTCACACCACTGAAATTGGACACATTGTTCCTCGATGGGATAAGTAGTCAATTATTAACGTCAACAAAAGTTCATAAGTATGATATGGTTGACTTTCAATTTATCTACCGGTTCTGGTCAATTTTTTATGAATTTTGTTTGGGTAAGCATTAATGTCGAAATTCTTTTTTGTACAAATAAAAAGAATTCGTTGTTTGAGCAGCAATTTCCAAAGTGCATAAAATCCTTCATATGTGTTAGTTAATCTACCATCTAGTAGACTTCTTTTTTTTTTTTTTTTTTTTTTTTTTTTAATTTTTGTAAAAGCATAATTTATAAATTTCTTAGAAATTTGGCGCTATTATAATGATTGCTACCAATGTAGAAAAAATGTAACTTCAGGTATTTTGTTTTGTAAAAAACTATGTTAAAATTACTTGGAATTTGTTGAAACAATAAATAATGAAAATAATGTGCAGATATTTGTATGTTGAATTCCCTTTCATTTTTCACCTTCTGTTCCCTTTAGCTCGACTTGAACTCTCGTATACAGCTCTGTTGTCTTACCTATTGAGCCACTAACTCAACTAGCCTCTTCTAAAATGTGGGATCCTCTTGTATTAGTTCACCTTGCTTATTTGAATTTTTTTGCAAAAGGTAAATTGCTGGGACCCAGAATTGCCAGGATTCGAACTGGGGACTTCCTGACTTAGAGGAAAGCGCGTTACCTACTCCTCTAAGTGTTCCCACCCACCCTCCTCGTGAAGACTTCCCTCTTATAGTAACCAAAGGGAAAATTCTGTAAAGCCCCGTGAAAAGTATTCAGTGATTTCCAATTATCCGAACCAGGAAACGAACCCAAACCCATGTACCACTGAGTCAATGAAATTCTTGTAGTTACCAAAGTAAAATTCTAAAAAAAATCCCAATACATTAAAGAAATTTTAGAAACGTAAGCCAAGGTCGAAGCCCAACCCCAGGCTGCCGCTGAGCAACGCAACCGTCAAAGAAATAACTAAGACATTTTGTATACTTGGAAAGTCTTTATTCAAGTTTAAGAACAATTAAATCACTACTTAATCACTTTGAATATCCGTAAGACATGCATCTAATAGACAAAGTTACATCTGTTCATTCAAAGGTGTAACAACAAATGTATTACATGTCACCAATAAACGGTCAAAACTATTCGTTTATGATTTGATGTTATCGATATCTACAAGCATTTCAAAAAAACTCAGAACAAATTTGAGAAATTGACAGTAATTAAAGAGATATAAAGCAGTTCATCAAATATTGCACAAAAATGTGTGCACCACTGATTAATAAGATCAATAACTTGTGGCTATTTCTATATTCACATGATTTATTTGATTTATTATTACCATAGCATAAGACATGTAAAAAGGAACATTTCATGAAAATCGCTGTCGGGGGAAAATATATCAGTAAATTGTTGTAACTTTCAAATGATCTTTCTAAACACTCACTCTTGTTTTATGAAAAGAATTGTAAAGTTGAGCTATTTAAGCTTTTGTGGACGATCAAAAGTTTCCATATTTTTGCTTATTTTATTCGCACGACAACGTAACGCCAAGTCACCACTCGTTACCATGCTGGTTCTTTCGCCCAAAAAAATTCGGAAACATCGTTATTTGAATAGTTATAAAATAACCATACGGTAAATATTTTAACCAAATACTGATGGATAATGAACCCGCCATTTCTTAATACTTATCTACACAGGACACTTTTCCAACACATTACATATTTTTTGGATTATTGAAAAACAAGCTTCACGTTTCCGAACTTTTTTGGTCGCGTGTATCATAACCTGCAATCTCCCAGGGACGCTGGTTTCGTGTGCACTTTTCTCTGACGCATGTAGGTCAGAAAAGTCCCATCGTTTAACTAGAGACATATCTGTGAAAACGTGTATCTATTGAAAAATCAATCTGTGACCCTGGTACTATAGAAGGTAATCATTATTGTAGTACCATTTAACAAAGGCAATGTTGAAGGTCTTACGAGAATAGAGCACTTTGAAAGGTATAAGGGGCAGATATCTTTACTGAAATAAACCAAACCTGTATCTGATGACCACGCAGTCTTAAACATGCCATATTTCTAGTACCCAATGCTTTATTTTTAAAGGTATCGACAGAAGGTATCGATAGAACGATTAACATTTGTTTGAAACAGTATTTTGGGCTATCAGTTCGCCCCCTATGCCTTGTAGGGTTGACATTGTTGGCCAGTGAAGCCACACTTTTTAAAGCTCCCGTCGTACAAAAATCTGTACAATGTAGCTATAATTCAACTTATATATTCAACGGAGTAAAGTAGTACAGCTTGACCAGTGAAATCGTGCCGAAATTAGAAATGGAAGTGTAATACTTATACAGTATACCTAATGTCTGTTATGCTCTTTTTATTTCGACCAACGGCTTACTACAAATATTTACACGTCAGTAAAAAGGAATTAAATGGGGGATTCCACAGCATTTCCCCTTTCTTGCCTGCTTCTTGTAAACATACTCCTGGTACGTCTTCAACTGCTGATACTTTTTCTACCAACGAAGTTCGAAACAGTTTTCATTTCCATAGGACGTGATAAGGTGAAGTTATGGAGGAAGCAAAATGTTGTGGGGGAAACACTGGGGAATGGCCAAGCTATTTTTATGCATGCACGCGTCACAGTACTTTTATAAGATTAATTACAAAAAAGTGACCATTAAACCCCTAACATTGATATATTGAAACGTTATACTGAATAGGTTGAAACATAAATATTCGTATACTTAATTTCCAGACCGCCTCGCATCCACTCCCCGATCACGGAAGGTGTAACAACTCTTCCCAGAGAGTAGGTTCAATTTGCTTTTTGGGGGAAGGGCTAATGTTTTTCTGTCCAACCCTCACTCTTATCTGACAAGCAAAACTTGATTAAAATTTTATCAAAATTAAAATGCATATATATATTGCATTTGTGTTAAATACATTTCAAAAACCAACCAGAAGAAAACACCCATAATGAAATAATATTATGTAGGTCAATGGAGATTCTAAAATGGTCCACTGCTTTTATCTGAACACTTTTCGCCATGTTTGACAAACTGGGCAGTACTATAACGCCACCTGGAGGAAGATATGATCGTCACTGAGAAATAAGTCCCTACCACATTATGATATCAACATATTACATGTTGCTGTATATGACATTTATATGTATGTCTTTGTATGTCCACACATGAATCTACAGTAACGTACTCTACAGTAACGTACTTTTCTCGTCACGCCGGTTTATTTGGACTTCTTAAGTGGGATGATTTTTTTCCGAGAACATACCTTACACCAGTGACAAGGCAGAAATGCTGTCATGTGTACAGACAGATATATAACACATGGCGGAAACACTGACATGAAAACGGTCTACTGTCGCTGCACTGGGGGTAAATTAAGGAAGCCATTTAAAAATGGATGTGCACAAAATGTTTGATACAGTATAATTATGATAAGGTTTATTTGGGTTCTTGGCTGAGGGACTGTGGAAGTATTCTGTTCACACGTATGTTAAGATACTTCATAGTATATTACCACTTCATGGGATAAGAATTACTACTTCATGATAGAAGGCGACTTCATTGGTTGAAAAATAAGGCCCCTTAGGAGACTTCATAGTATATTACCACTTCATGGGACATTGTATCCAAACATGTTTTAGTTCTGGTTGGATGTGGAAATTAGGCGTAAAGGTCGATATGTTTCATTCTAGACCATGATTTCGAGTGACACGTGTATTTGCAATGGGGTGGGGTGGAGTAACATTACTCACTCACATGATAGTGCGTATTTTATCTCGTTGGAGTTTATTGAAGCTGTTATTTGCAGATGTTCTCGTAGATGCCCGTGAGTTTAACTTCTATAAATAATGTACATTATTTCAAGAGCTCCGGCCTTGGGACGGAAGCATAAAGCTAGTCATTTGTTTTACCCATTTAGTTTTGAGATTTTTCAGATTTCAGGACGATTAAAAACTGACAATATTTGGACGTTGAATCATGGTGGGTCTAAGGCAGGGGCAGACCCAGGGTTATTTGAACGACAGGCCTCGGAGGCGAAGCCGACCATCGCCCCCTTGGTGTGGGCTCAAGGGCCCCGAAAATTTTGGTGCTTTGGAGAGCAAACAGTTCTCTTTGGTACTATGATTTAGCTAGTCAATATTCTAATTTCGAGAGGGAAATATTGATGTGATATACTATTCAGAAACTGAAGGGGGGGGGGGGGGTCAGGACCTCCCTGATTCCCCCTCTAAATCCGACACTGTCCTGTGGGGTGGTTGAGTCTAATTGACATTGTAATTCCTGCTATCTACCCTTAGAAAAATAAAGTTGTGAACGTAAGGCTATGGGGATTGAAAACCCTGTCTTTGGGGATGTGTATGGGTCCTTCTGGGTTTATGTGATATTGGGTGTAGACGCGTCCATGGGGAGGTTGATTTTAAATTTTACATCGTTATTCGTGCTTCTACCCTTATGCCATTACAGTTAGGAACATGAAACCTTCCAGGCTGATAAGCTTACCATTGAAGATATGCATAGGTTTCCGGGAATGTTAGTATGATATATTTCAGGTGTGGCTTTCCCGGGGGGTGGTTGATTCTATTTTTCACATCGTTATTTCTGCCATCTATTAAATTTTAAGGAACATGAAACGTTGGAGATTTATGAACCAGTCATTTTTAATGAATGTGTATGGGTCCTTGAGAAATTTAGAGAACAGCAGAAGCACATACAGAAATAAATGGACTTCCAGCCATATGCATGAATATAGGTCAGGGAATCCAATTAAAAACTAATTCAAGGCCCCACACACTCAGGAATCCTAGCGTTCAACTGCTGTTGTGTCTTAACACAAAAAAAAAACGTTTATTACCCAAGAGCAGTTATTTTAATTACATGTTAAAACGTGTGTTTTATGTTTAAGAACAAATTGAGTTGGACCCTGGGATTCCTGAGAGTATGGGGTCTTGAATGGGTTTTAATTAACTTGACCTTTGTTCAAGAATACAATGAAGGTCTGTAATTAAGTACTGCCTGCTGCTTTATCTGCATTTTCCCTTCCTTCCTTACTTAAAGCCCGCCTTCAGATTCACACGTCGTACTAGCTGGGTCGGTCCAACTCTGCGGGGAATCTGACTAAAGTGCAATCTATGGAATCAGCTATTCATTGTCTGACAAACTACTAATCATCCTATCCCCTAGAGATGGCCACACCCCAAGTCACACTAAAATTCCCATGTAGCCCACTCATTCACCAAAGACTCATGTTCCTTATTCGAATGGTCTAGGAGGAGATGAAATAAATTATGGTAAGATATTAGTCAACCATCCCCAGGGATGGCCACACCCCAAGTCACAAAAAAAAAAAAAAAAAAAAAAAACGATGTGCCTATGCACACTTCTACATTTTAGTTTCCTCAACCTAAAGACCTATGGATATATATAAGTAGGTCAAGGAATCCAATTAAAAACTGATTGTTGTGTTCTTGGGGGAGATGACAAAAACTGTGATATGTATATAAATCATCCACCCCGGTGGCAGACACCAGATTCAGCCTATTGTGTCAGGGCAACCCCGTTCACATTCCGATTCTATCTCTAAATTATTTCAAATTGTTCCAGTTACTTTAAAAAAATTGGTTGCTAAAGGCGTTACAGTCGCAGATTGCGTTTTCACGTATTTCTTTGGTTGCAAAATGCGGCTTTACAACTATCTTATGGAATGACTCCCCAGGCTGTAGTGTGCTGTAGTTAATTTAAGCTCTTATCTTTCATATTAAAACCAATTAACAGGGTATCAATTACAAGTGCACGGATGAGGTGGAAGCACAAAAGAAGTAAGCAATCATAAGCAATATACTTGAGACATAAGGTTTCTTTGCAACTTAACTTTTTCAATTCATCAATTTATTCTGAACTAGAGGATAAGAGAGGCGATACTGCCTCCGGATATTGTACCACCAGTTGGAGTAAGCATTCGAATGGAAAACCCCCCAAAAAAGAGAGACCACCACTAGTCTTGTGCTTGACAAGCTCTATAAAATGCAATCAACAAAAGTTCTCAAAATATGCAAAAGAATATAAGACAATAGACCAATTGGTTTTCCTCGAAATGTGTTGTCAGTGTTGCATATTTGCTGACAAAAGAAAAAACCTAGAGGCAACACGGGGCATATCTCTGCTAGTTTTGAAGATATGAGGGACAAGAAAATCTGCAAACCTCAGTTCATGGTGAAAAATTAGGTAAAAGGTCAATTTCAATGTCACAGTATATGACTTCCTATTCAAGTTCAATAGTAACCATGGACATTTCTTTGCCAATTTTGCAGATTTAAAGGCCAGAAAACATGCAAAAAGTAATTTATCATAAAAAGTAGGTCAAGGGTCAATTTTAAGGTCACAGTTAGCCAGTGTACGACTTCCTATTCAAGTTCAATAGTAACAATGGCCATTTGTTTGCCAGATTTGGAGATATTAGGGACTTAAATGTTGCAAAGTTCAATTCATGGTGAAAAGTAGGTCAAAGGTCAATTTCAAGGCCACAGTTAAATTGCCAGTATATGACTTCCTATTCAACTTCAATAGTAACTATGGACCTATCTCTGCCAGTTTTGGAGATAAAAGGGATTAAATGTTACAATTTTGGAGTTACAATAATGTGCCATAAATTTCCTACAAAAAAAATTAATTGAAATTAAAAAATGTCATTTTGGAGATGCTCAGAAGTTCCAGATGTTCAAATTTCATGAAATAATGTCATTTTTGACCAGAAGATGTCTGTCTCGCCAAGCCTTCTGTTTTATTTTCCAGGGGTTCAAAATGTATTACACATTACCATATTGCGAAAATTGCTTTCACCACCACAATGTACTTTTTGATACAGCATAACTCGTAAACCATTTGGAAATTTAAAAAATGGAGACCACTTCCAGTGTTGGGCTTGACATGCTCTACAAAATGCAGAAATGAATAGGTCTCTAGCATTAACGGTTCCCGAATTAAAGATAGTTTTCGGTTTTGGTATCTTTTGGTCGCTACTTCCGTTAAAATGCACCGATTGACCCCAAACTCACGGAGATGAAAGATGACCTGAAGGGTAACATCTGCCAATAATATTATAAGTTAGGTCTGCGTAGTTTCTGAATATAAGTGCAAATAATTTTTTTCGTAAATTGAAAATTTTGGCCCGTTTGACCTTCAAATAGAGGTCAAAGGTCAAATCCAAGGGCATATATGGAATCTCCACATATGACTTCCGGTCAGCCGTCTGTAGAAATTATTCCCATAATTCCTTCCGTATGGTAGATAATTAGCATTTAATTTTGCCAGTTTTGGACAAGGCTGCATTGCAATAAACCACACCTAGACCCCAGCACCGACGGAGCCCAAATTTTATGTGGAACGAGTTGAGATTATAGGTGACCTAAATCCAAGAGATGGGTATGCAGGCCCTTGTAGTCTAGGAGGAGAAGGGGTAACGGTGAGATGGCGGCGGAGCCAGAGGAGCCGGCAGAGCCGGCGAAACATGCGGGTCGGGACTAAAACCATGTGTACCGCTAGTGCCTACACTGGTGGTACAATAAATATCAATCTACAAGCCTGTTGATCTTGCAGATCAACCACGTTAATTAGGCTGCTAAACAACAAGTAACCCCCTCCCCCCGAACGCCTTATTAACACGTTTCCAAATGCAGACTGTGCCGCAGTTAAAACTTTCAGGTCAAAAGAAAGCCAGCCAAGGGCACATTTCGGGAACACGCTTGATCACGCCATGATGGACATTCACAGGTGTAGGACTAGAACAGAGTCTCTCGGAAACCAAGGGACAGATGTAAAGCATTTCACCTGCGCGTCTTTCCTCATGAAAAAATGAGTCCTTTCAGAGTGAGAGGCGACTTGATCAAGATAATTGTTGTGCACAATTATATGTATGTACCTTCTCTGCTTCTTTTTCAACAATTATCTGCTTATCTATGTTTAATAATTGATTCCTAATTGTTTATTTATCCATCTTATAATCCAGTAACCTACGTGTAAATTGTTTTCATAGCCTGGTTTACCTGATTCAGCATTTTTATGTATCAAGCAGATCTGGGAAGGGAGGGCACAGGGGGTCTGGACCCCCTTTTTTTCAATGCTTACCATAATTTCCCATAATGTATTGATTTTAAAGAAATCCTGGATCCTCACCTACATATGCCTACATATGCTGGTCCAATACTTGTGAAATTTCAACAAATGATTCTTAACATCAATAAAAATCTGTGATTAGCTCATCAGTTGACTGTGTCCCATGAAAAAGATTTTTTCAGACAATCTATTGGAGAATACTGAAAATTACATTGAAAAGACTAACAATTCCATGGCATAAAACAATTAACGTTAATAATTTTGACAAATCAGGTCCAATATTTGTGAAATTTCGACAAATGAATGCTTAACAAGATTAAAAATCTGAAATAATCTCATCAGTTGACAGTGTCAGATGAATAAGATTTTTTCGGGCAATATATTGGAGAAAACTAAAAATAACATTGAAAAGACTGGCAAATTCCATGGCGTAAAATGGTTAAACATTAATAATTTTGATAAATCTGGTCCAATATTTGTGAAATTTGAGCAAATGATTTTTAACATCAATAAAAATCTGTGCTAAGCTTACCAATTGACTGTGTGTAATAGAATTGTTGTTTATTAGCAATTTGTATGAGAAGAGTAAGAATTCCCATTTTTTTTTTAATTTTACAACATATAATTAAGTCTCACATGAAATAGCAAATGTTATGTTTGTGTTTGTTTGCATGAGAGGTGGAAAATTACCCATTATTGTCATCTGGAAACAATAAATACCCATTCAAGTCTTCTCCCTACCACCAATACCAGATGCAGATTACTCCTTACAATGGGTTTCTGGAATCGGTTTTGTACACCGTTTGACAATGTCCTAAATCTTGCCACATACCATCTATTGCACACATGGATGAGACATAGCTTTGCTCTTGCTGCTGTCTTTAACTGCATGCTTTTTCTGTACAAATTATCCATGACCAGACAGGAAGTACCAGTTCGCCTAAAGGCCACCTTGCTGTATGGAAAGGGTCACCTGGACAAAGAACAATATATAATTTTTAAAAAGTGAAAATTAAATTTCAAAAAGTGACAAATTTTTCAAACTAAAATAGTTAAACATTTATAATTTTGATAAAGTTAGGCTTATGAGTTGACTGTCTAATGTGAAAGATTTTTTCAGAAAATACAGTTTAAAAAACTGAAAATTCCATTGAAAAGACTAGCAAATTCCATGGCATAAAATAGTTAAACGTTAATAATTTTGACAAATCATGTTCAATATTTGTGAAATTTGCACAAATCATGCTTAACAACAATAAAAATCTGTGATAAGCTCATCAGTTGACTGTGTCCCATGAAAAAGATTTTTTCAGACAATACATTGGAGAAAAGTAAAAATTAGATTGAAAAGACTTGCAAATTCCATGGCATAAAATGGTTAAAGGTTAATAATTTTGACAATTCAGATCCAATATTAGTGATATTTAGACAAGTGATACTTAACAACAATAAAAATCTGCAATAATCTCATCAGTTGACAGTGTCCCATGAAAAACATTTTTTCAGACAATACATTGGAGAAAATTGAAAATTATATTGAAAAGACTGGCAAATTCCATGGCATAAAATACTTAAACGGTAATAATTTTGATAAATCTGGTCCAATATTTGTGAAATTTGGACAAATGATTCTTAACATCAATAAAAAATGGGATAAGCTTACCAATTGACTGTTTGTAATAGAATTGTTGTTTATTGGCAATTTGTATAAGAAGAGTAAGAATTCCCAATTTTTTTTTTAAATTTTACAACATATAATTAAGTCTCACATGAAATGGCAAATGTTATGATTTGTGTTTGTTTGCATGAGAGGTGGAAAATTACCCATTTTTGAAATCTGGAAAATAATATATACCCATTCAAGTATTCTCCCTACTACCAATACCAGATGCAGATTACTCCTTACAATGGGTTTCTGGAATCGGGTTTTGTACACCATTTGACAATGTCCTTAATCTTGCCACATACCATCTATTGTACACATGGATGAGACATAGCTTTGCTCTTGATGCTGTCTTTCACTGCATGCTTTTTCTATAGGAATTAGCCATGACCAGACAGGTAGTACCAGTTCACTAAGAAGCCACCACGCTGTATGGAAAGGGTCACCTGGAAAAAGAACAACATATAATTTTTAAAAAGTGAAAATTAAATTTCAAACTTAAATAGTTAAACATTAATAATTTTGATAAAGTTAAGATTAACAGTTGACTGTCTAATGTGAAAGATTTTTTCAGAAAATACAGTTTAGAAAACTGAAAATTACATTGAAAAGACTAGCAAATTCCATGGCATATAATAGTTAAACGTTAATAATTTTGACAAATCATGTTCAATATTTGTGAAATTTGCACAAATCATGCTTAACAACAATAAAAATCTGTGATAAGCTCATCAGTTGACTGTGTCCCATGAAAAACATTTTTTCAGACAATATATTGGAGAAAACTGAAAATTACATTGAAAAGACTGGCAAATTAAATGGTATAAAATAATTAAACGTTAATAATTTTGACAGATGTTGTCCAATATTTGTGAAATTTGGAAAAATGATGCTTAATAAGAATAAAAATCTGTTATAAGCTCTTCAGTTGACTGTGTTCCATGAAAAAGACTTTTTTGGGAAATATATTGAAGAAAAGTGAAAATTATATTGAAAAGACTTGCAAATTCCATGGCATAAAATGGTTAAAGGTTAATAATTTTGACAATTCAGATCCAATATCAGTGATATTTAGACAAGTGATACTTAACAACAATAAAAATCTGCAATAATCTCATCAGTTGACAGTGTCCCATGAAAAAGATTTTTTCAGACAATACATTGGAGAAAATTGAAAATTATATTGAAAAGACTGACAAATTCCATGGCATAAAATACTTAAACGGTAATAATTTTGATAAATCTAGTCCAATATTTGTGAAATTTGGACAAATGATGCTTAACAAGAATAAAAATCAGTGATAAGCTCATCAGTTCACTGTGTCAGATGAATAAGATGTTTTCGGGCAATATATTGGAGAAAACTAAAAATTACATTGAAAAGACTGGCAAATTCCATGGCGTAAAATAGTTAAACATTAATAAGTTTGATAAATCTGGTCCAATATTTGTGTAATTTGAGCAAATGATTTTTAACATCAATAAAAACCTGGGATAGGCTTACCAATTGACTGTGTGTAATAGAATTGTTGTTTATTAGCAATTTGTATGAGAAGAGTAAGAATTCCCAATTTTTTTTAAAATTTTACAACATATAATTAAGTCTCACATAAAATAGCAAATGTTATGATTTGTGTTTGTTTGTGTGAGAGGTGGAAAATTACCCATAACTGTCATCTGGAAAACAATAAATACCCATTCAAGTCTTCTCCCTACTATCAATACCAGATGCAGATTACTCCTTACAATGGGTTTCTGGAATCGGGTTTTGTACACCATTTGACAATGTCCTAAATCTTGCCACATACCATCTATTGTACACATGGATAAGACATAGCTTTGCTCTTGCTGCTGTCTTTAACTGCATGCTTTTTCAATAGGAATTATCCATGACCAGACAGGTAGTACCAGTTCACCAAGACGCCACCAAGCTGTATGGAAAGGGTCACCTGGAAAAAGAACAACATATAATTTTTAAAAAGTGAAAATTAAATTTCAAAAAGTGACAAATTTTTCAAACTAAAATAGTTAAACATTAATAATTTTGATAAAGTTAGGATTAACAGTTGACTGTCTAATGTGAAAGATTTTTTCAGAAAATACAGTTTAGAAAACTGAAAATTACATTGAAAAGACTAGCAAATTCCATGGCATAAAACAGTTAAACGTTAATAATTTTGACAAATCAGGTCCAATATTTGTGAAATTTGCACAAATAATGCTTAACAACAACAAAAATCTGTGATAAGCTGCTCATCAGTTGACTGTGTCCATGAAAAAGATTTTTTCAGACAATATATTGGAGAAAACTGAAAATTACATTGAAAAGACTAGCAAATTAAATCGCATAAAATAGTTAAACGTTATTAATTTTGACAAATCAGGTCCAATATCAGTGAAAGTAGCACAAATAATGCTTAACAACAATCAAAATCTGTGATAAGCTCATCAGTTGACTATGTCCCATGAAAAAGATTTTTTTGGATAATATATTTGAGAAAACTGAAAATTACATTGAAAAGACTGGCAAATCCCAGGGCATAAAATAGTTAAACGTTAATAATTTTGACAAATCTTTTCCAATATTTGTGAAATTTGGACAAATGATTCTTAACATCAATAAAAACCTTGGATAAGCTTAGCAATTGACTGTTTGTAATAGAATTGTTGTTTATTGGCAATTTGTATAAGAAGAGTAAGAATTCCCAATTTTTTTTTTTTAATTTTACAACATATAATTAAGTCTCACATGAAATGGCAAATGTTATGATTTGTGTTTGTTTGCATGAGAGGTGGAAAATTACCCATTTTTGAAATCTGGAAAACAATATATACCCATTCAAGTATTCTCCCTACTACCAATACCAGATGCAGATTACTCCTTACAATGGGTTTCTGGAATCAGGTTTAGTACACGATTTCACAATGTCCTAAATCTTGCCACATACCATCTATTGTACACATGGATGAGACATAGCTTTGCTCTTGCTGCTGTCTTTCACTGCATGCTTTTTCTATAGGAATTAGCCATGACCAGACAAGAAGTACCAGTTCACCAAGAAGCCACCACGCTGTATGGAAAGGGTCACCTGGAATAAGAACAATATATAATTTTTAAAAAGTGAAAATTAAATTTCAAAAAGTGACAAATTTTTCAAACTTAAATAGTTAAACATTAATAATTTTGATAAAGTTAAGATTAACAGTTGACTGTCTAATGTGAAAGATTTTTTCAGAAAATACAGTTTAGAAAACTGAAAATTACATTGAAAACACTTGCAAATTCCATGGCATATAAGAGTTAAATGTTTATAATTTTGACAAATCAGGTCCAATATTTGTGAAATTTGCACAAATGATGCTTAACAACAATAAAAATCTGTGATAAGCTCATCAGTTGACTGTGTTTCATGAAAAAGATTTTTTGAGACAATACATTGAAGAAAAGTGAAAATTATATTGAAAAGACTGGCAAATTCCATGGCATAAAATACTTAAACGGTAATAATTTTGATAAATCTAGTCCAATATTTGTGAAATTTGGACAAATGATGCTTAACAAGAATAAAAATCAGTGATAAGCTCATCAGTTCACTGTGTCAGATGAATAAGATTTTTTCGGGCAATATATTGGAGAAAACTAAAAATTACATTGAAAAGACTGGTAAATTCCATGGCATAAAATACTTAAACGGTAATAATTTTGATAAATCTAGTCCAATATTTGTGAAATTTGGACAAATGATGCTTAACAAGAATAAAAATCAGTGATAAGCTCATCAGTTCTCTGTGTCAGATGAATAAGATTTTTTCGGGCAATATATTGGAGAAAACTAAAAATTACATTGAAAAGACTGGCAAATTCCATGGCGTAAAATAGTTAAACATTAATAAGTTTGATAAATCGGGTCCAATATTTGTGTAATTTGAGCAAATGATTTTTAACATCAATAAAAACCTGGGATAGGCTTACTAATTGACTGTGTGTAATAGAATTGTTGTTTATTAGCAATTTGTATGGAGTCGGATAGCAATGGCAGTAGTACTAGTAGCAGCTGTCCAGTAGGACCAAGCAGGTATGTTGAGGGCGAAACACTGATAAGCCTAAGTGATAAAAGTTATGAACTTTTTTCATAGCAGTAAGTATTTATTTTTTTTTAAATGAAAAGGTCACTTCAACTTTGTTATACATGTAAACAAATGACAAGAAACAAAGTTTTTTATGTTATACAGCAGTACCAGTGAGAATCTCAGTCCTTCTAGACCCAGTAGACCTGTGGGAAGACCAGCAAAATCAAAGAGAGGGAGGTGGAGTTGGGGTCGTAGTAGCCAGAGAGATCAAGCTACAGCAAGCACCAGTGCAGCAGATGCAGGCCCTAGTACTAGAAGTTCAGGCAGGTCAGGTGCAAGCAGCAGAGGGAGAAGAAGATCACGTGGACGTGGTAGGGGAAATATACAGTCCATGTCGATTGAAGAGGAAGAGAGGATCAGAAACTTGCAAGAGGCAAGAAATTCCAGGCTCGGGGTAATTTTGCTGTGTTCTGTACTTCAAATTATTGCTTTGCTGAACAACTATTTCAAAACAGATTTGATAAAAGACAGATCTTATATCATGTGGAAGTTTGACAGGCTTACAAGAGGGGACAGAAGGGTTATTCCATCATGTTGTGTTTGGGCCCTTAGGGACAAATATCCCTTGCCTTCTGGCCAATATCGTGGCTTTGACCCAAGAAGAATAATTCAGCTTTTTGCAATGTGGAATCTGTGATGTTTATGTTACATGGAGAGAGTAAATTTCACTAGTCTATTTTTCTAATTGTTCAGCTTTATAAATAGGCCTCTCTATTTATAGTGATTGCTATAATTATGTAAAACCATTCTCTAAATTTGGAAGTTGACCTATTTATTACTTCCTTCACTTTAGTCTGTCATATTTGAACCTGTGCCTTCACTGTATTTCATATGAACTTTTTGTTACAGATGCTGTGGTGGTAGTATCATACCATTTAGCGTAATTGAATGGATGTTACTTTTATAAAATACTTATATTAATAGGGTTGCATTAGAGACTTGTCTGAATAGCCAATATGTGGTAGAAAATTAGATAATTAACAACAGCAATAAGCAAAAATGATTTTTTTATTAGAAGCAATAAATTAGAAGTAATCTTGTTTACACAGTGTAAGAACCACAATACTTTTAAATAAACATTTCTATTTGATGCTGTAGTTATGTTGTTGATACAAATACTTTGTTCTCAGGTTATTCATAAGAACAATATTTCCCTTGGAGTGATTGGTAAGATTAAACCATGCAGTTTTCACCTTTTCTTTGGTTGTAAATATAACAGCTTTTAATCAACTCCAAACTATTTTCAGTATGGCATAAGTATATGAGGAATTGTTAATTGGAGCTTTTGGAGTCTCATCAGCCAAACAGAAAAAAAAAACAAACATTTT
The DNA here is from genome assembly GCF_051362555.1 of Lingula anatina. Classification (NCBI taxonomy): domain Eukaryota; kingdom Metazoa; phylum Brachiopoda; class Lingulata; order Lingulida; family Lingulidae; genus Lingula; species Lingula anatina. Next base: position 22,356,660 of record NC_141769.1, on the reverse strand, counting down.
CATGGACTCATTAATAACTATATTTATTAACTAATATAAATAAAAAAATAGATACAAAGCTTTAAAATGAAACTCATTAACATATTTCTGTGTAATGTACAATTCTATTCAAGTCTCAGTAGGGGAATAATGCACTTCTAACAATCTCCCAAGCATATAGAAAATGCCAGTTGGGAAGTTCAGGAGACTTGTTAGTCAAAATTTCCACAAATGTTCGTGAACAGTTTGATTTTAACTAAACTGTACTATCAACAATTTATTTTCCAATAACCAACATATCATAACACTTCTGGTCCCCCAAAATTTTAATTTTCTCTTAAAAAATAACCTGATGCCCCATTTAAAAGAATCAAGGAAAACCCCACCCCTTCACAGTGTAGTGGCAAAACAGAATATGGCAGTTAATTCATCAAACCCTTTTACCTTACTACTGCCTTATGAAGTTATTTTTTTGAAGGCAGGCACTCATGTTTTCACTCAGTGTTGCATTTTAATTTTCAGTATATCAATTACAGAAAAGGGGGGGGGGGTCCTGATACCTTGAAAAACGCATCTAGTTTTCTAAGGCCCGATCCTCATAAAAACAAAAGTCTATCTGGATATACCAAACTATCAGAATTTTTGCTTCAAAAAGTCCTTGTGTTCAACAGAATACAGAATGACTGGTGACTATACGATTATACTGGAAAGAACAGGAATGATAAATCTGTTCAGTTGATTCCACTTAGTTAAGTCTCCAGTGAGCTGGGTAGATCCACATGGATGGAAATGGGATCTTCAATGACAAACAAAAACTACAAACTGTTTAGCTTATTTGATATGGCCTCTTGCATCAGGCATTGCAAGACATGCATAATGATAACTTTGTTTTCTAGACTACTGGAACCTGCTCTTTTTGGCTGTAATCAGTTCCTCTGTTGGGGGAGCAGGAATGGGTGCAATGTTTGGCCTGATGTTCCTGGGTCCTAAGGCCCTAGTTGCACACATGCTGCCATGGGCCTAATGCTTGTCAGCCTTAATGTAACTGCATGAGACTGTAATGTTGGGATGTAATGGTATGTTTTTCCCACCTATTGGATAGGCCACCCATGCCTTTGCTTGTTTACTGTACCGCTTTCCAACCTACAATGTAAGATTCAAATAAATATAGTAATCATCTACTTAGTTCTAACTTGAACTTCAGAAAGATAACAATTGTTTAAATGTTCTTTTTCTCTTAGATAATGCTTTTTTATTTTCAAGAAACACGGGAACATCTCATTTAAAACATTGAATCCACTGCTCTCAACTGTTTCAAATCCAGACATGGGTGCACTTGATATAAAAACAAAGCATATAGATAGAGCTTTGGATTACATCCATTTAATTTAAGTTAAAATAACATCCTTTGCTTGAAAAATTTAATTAAAATGAAATTCTGTAATTATCTTAACAAAATATGTGCCCTACTCAAATGCAAAACAAAACTTATACAAATGTAAATTTGTTTGATAAGAGATCTAGTTGAGATATCTAAGCTCACTCAAAAGACACTCACTCAGAACGAGATTTTCTATATCTGTTGGGAAATTGACCTTGGCGTGGACGTTAACCTGGCCGGCACCTGAGCAAAGTAACTGAAACAAACCAAGAATAAATCAATATCCCAATAACGACGGTGCTGGTCCCGCTGGTGCATTTTTATTTCGTGACCTACATGTACTTTCTGTAAACACAGGGAATCAAGCTCGTCATACTTGTCTTATATAGTATATTCTAAATCAGGTGTCTGTACAAAACTAACTTCAAAAGTGAGGAAGTCGGAATAATTTTCAGATAGCGTCGCTAACCATAAAAGTATTTCCCAATTGTATCTTGTTAGTAACCGCCTGTCCATCTTTTCGGTACATGTACCGATCAAAAACAGAAAACGTAAAGCCCAAAACGCTCTTATACACGTAGCCAACTTTGTATGAGCACAAATATTGTCATTTATTGTGAACAGGCTAATATGATAATCATTCACACTTGAGACCTGTGAAGCGCATACTCACGTGTCGAGGAGTAGTTTTGCCATTGCCTCGTATGTGAGACCTAAGTCAGCTTTAAGTGTCCTCCACTGCCCCACTTCCCTCCCAGCATACACAGTCTGAGAGCTTCTTTGTCTGTCTCTCATTTTCTTTCGTATATTTTGAACCGGAGTGGCTATTTTCTTTCGTCCTCTTTTGTTGCTCTCCTCTTCAGACTTGACACGCGTCTCCATGTTTGCTGTTTTGGCGCCAAATAGTAACATCCGGGTCTCAGCCGTAGTACTTCATTCATAGTAAACCGCGAGACTTAGCGAGATATTGCGCATTCTGAAGCCGTACTGTGAGGTGGTAGCTGAGTATTTAAGACGAGTCGTCTTTTATTATTTAATGGAACTTAAAAACGGTATTAGGAAGCTTCATTTTCTGGACGGTTTTGGATAGGATATACCTTGGTCATTATGGGGAAATTGGTGAGATTTCCAGGAAAATTCATTTTCGTGCTATTTTAAGGGTTTAACGCGCTGAGACTGTCTTTAATATCTTTAATAAAGTTTAGCTGAAGAGTTGACTGTGTCTAATAAAGAGGATATTTTTGGAACTGAAAATAACACTGAAAACACTGTCAAAGTCCATGACTTCAAATAGTTAAACGTTAGTAATTTTGACAAATCAAGTCCATTATTTGTGAAATTTGTACAAATGATGCTTAAAATCAATTAAAATCTGTGATAAGCTCATCAATTGACTGGGTCCAATGAAAAAGATTTTTTTAGGACAATAAAGTTGAAAAAACTGAAAATAACACTGAAAAGACTGCCAAATTTCATGGTATAAAATAGTTAAACGTTAATAATTTTGACAAATCTTGTCGAATATTTGTGGAATTTGGGCAAATGATGCTGAACAGTAATAAAAATCTGTCATAAGCTAATCAGTTGACTGTGTATAACAGAAGTGTAATTGTCCTCTGCAAAAAAATATATACCCATTCAAGTCTTCTCCTTACTACCAATACCAGATGCAGATTCCTCCTTACAATCGGTTTCTGGAATCATGTTTAGCACACCATTTGACAATGTCCTAAAGCTTGCCACATACCATCTATTGTACACATGGATGAGTCAGACCATTGCTCTTGCTGTTGTCTTTCACTGCCTGTTTTTTCTACAGGAATTAGCCATGACCAGACAGGAAGAATCAGTTCATCAAAAAAACCCACCACACTGTATGGAAAAAGTCACCTGGAAAAAGAACAATATATTTGAAAAAAGTGAAAATTTAAATTTAAAAATGGACAAATTTCACAGACGTAAATAGTTAAACATTAATAACTTTGATTAAGTTTAGCTTAAGAGTTGACTGTGTCTAATAAAGAGGATATTTTTGGAACTGAAAATAACACTGAAAACACTGTCAAAGTCCATGACTTCAAATAGTTAAACGTTAGTAATTTTGACAAATCTAATCCAATATTTGTGAAATTTATACAAATCATGCTTAACATCAATAAAAATCTGAAAAAAAACCAAATCAGTTGACAATGTCTAATGAAAAAGATTTTTTCAGAACATATAAATTTGAGAAAACTGAAAATTACATTGAGAAGTCTACCAAATTTGGTGCATTAATATAGTTAAACGTTAATAATTTTGACAAATCTAGTACAATATCTGTGAAATTTGGACAGATCATTCATAACAACAATAAAAATCTGTGAAAAGCTCATCAGTTGACTGTGTCTCATGAAAATGATTTTTTCGGACAATATAATTTAGAAAACTGAATGTTACATTGAAAAGACTGCCAAAGTCCATGACTTCAAATAGTTAAATATTAATCATTTTGACAAATCTAGTCCAATATTTGTGAAATTTGTACAAATGATGCTTAAAATCAATAAAAATCTGTGATAAGCTCATCAGTTGACTGGGTCCAATGAAAAAGATTTTTTTAGGACAATAAAGTTGAAAAAACTGAAAATAACACTAAAAATACTGCCAAATTTCATGGTATAAAATAGTTAAACGTTAATAATTTTGACAAATCTTGTCGAATATTTGTGGAATTTGGGCAAATGATGCTGAACAGTAATAAAAATCTGTGATAAGCTTATCAGTTGACTGTGTATCATAGAAGTGTAATTGTCTTCTGCAAAAAAATATATACCCATTCAAGTCTTCTCCTTACTACCAATACCAGATGCAGATTCCTCCTTACAATCGGTTTCTGGAATCATGTTTAGCACACCATTTGACAATGTCCTAAAGCTTGCCACATACCATCTATTGTACACATGGATGAGTCAGACCATTGCTCTTGCTGTTGTCTTTCACTGCCTGTTTTTTCTACAGGAATTAGCCATGACCAGACAGGAAGAATCAGTTCATCAAAAAAACCCACCACACTGTATGGAAAAAGTCACCTGGAAAAAGAACAATATATTTGAAAAAAGTGAAAATTAAAATTTAAAAATGGACAAATTTCACAGACTTAAATAGTTAAACATTAATAACTTTGATAAAGTTTAGCTTAAGAGTTGACTGTGTCTAATAAAGAGGATATTTTTGGAACTGAAAATAACACTGAAAACACTGTCAAAGTCCATGACTTCAAATAGTTAAACGTTAGTAATTTTGACAAATCTAATCCAATATTTGTGAAATTTATACAAATCATGCTTAACATCAATAAAAATCTGAAAAAAACCAAATCAGTTGACGATGTCTAATGAAAAAGATTTTTTCAGAACATATAAATTAAAGAAAACTGAAAATGACACTGAAAACACTGACAATGCTATGCCTTAAAATAGTTAAACGTTAATAATTTTTACAAATCTAGTCCAATATTTGTGAAATTTGGACAGATGATGCATAACAACGATAAAAATCTGTGAAAAGCTCATCAGTTGACTGTGTCTCATGAATAAGATTTTTTCAGAGCATATAAATTTGAGAAAACTGAAAATTACATTGAGAAGTCTACCAAATTCGGTGCATTAATATAGTTAAACGTTAATAATTTTGACAAATCTAGTACAATATCTGTGAAATTTGGACAGATCATTCATAACAACAATAAAAATCTGTGAAAAGCTCATCAGTTGACTGTGTCTCATGAAAATGATTTTTTTCGGACAATATATTTTAGAAAACTGAAGGTTACATTGAAAAGACTGCCAAAGTCCATGACTTCAAATAGTTAAATATTAATCATTTTGACAAATCTAGTCCAATATTTGTGAAATTTGTACAAATGATGCTTAAAATCAATAAAAATCTGTGATAAGCTCATCAGTTGACTGGGTCCAATGAAAAAGATTTTTTTAGGACAATAAAGTTGAAAAAACTGAAAATAACACTAAAAATACTGCCAAATTTCATGGTATAAAATAGTTAAACGTTAATAATTTTGACAAATCTTGTCGAATATTTGTGGAATTTGGGCAAATGATGCTGAACAGTAATAAAAATCTGTGATAAGCTTATCAGTTGACTGTGTATCATAGAAGTGTAATTGTCCTCTGCAAAAAAAATATATACCCATTCAAGTCTTCTCCTTACTACCAATACCAGATGCAGATTCCTCCTTACAATTGGTTTCTGGAATCATGTTTAGCATACCATTTGACAATATCCTAAAGCTTGCCACATACCATCTATTGTACACATGGATGAGACAGACCATTGCTCTTGCTGTTGTCTTTCACTGCCTGTTTTTTCTACAGGAATTAGCCATGACCGGACAGGAAGAATCAGTTCATCAAAAAACCCACCACGCTGTATGGAAAAAGTCACCTGGAAAAAGAACAATATATTTGAAAAAAGTGAAAATTAAAATTTAAAAATGGACAAATTTCACAGACTTAAATAGTTAAACATTAATAACTTTGATAAAGTTTAGCTTAATAGTTGACTGTGTCTAATAAAGAGGATATTTTTGGAACTGAAAATAACACTGAAAACACTGTCAAAGTCCATGACTTCAAATAGTTAAACGTTAGTAATTTTGACAAATCTAATCCAATATTTGTGAAATTTATACAAATCATGCTTAACATCAATAAAAATCTGAAAAAAACCAAATCAGTTGACAATGTCTAATGAAAAAGATTTTTTCAGAACATATAAATTAAAGAAAACTGAAAATGACACTGAAAACACTGACAATGCTATGCCTTAAAATAGTTAAACGTTAATAATTTTTACAAATCTAGTCCAATATTTGTGACATTTGGACAGATGATGCATAACAACGATAAAAATCTGTGAAAAGCTCATCAGTTGACTGTGTCTCATGAATAAGATTTTTTCAGAGCATATAAATTTGAGAAAACTGAAAATTACATTGAGAAGTCTACCAAATTTGGTGCATTAATATAGTTAAACGTTAATAATTTTGACAAATCTAGTACAATATCTGTGAAATTTGGACAGATCATTCATAACAACAATAAAAATCTGTGAAAAGCTCATCAGTTGACTGTGTCTCATGAAAATGATTTTTTTCGGACAATATATTTTAGAAAACTGAATGTTACATTGAAAAGACTGCCAAAGTCCATGACTTCAAATAGTTAAATATTAATCATTTTGACAAATCTAGTCCAATATTTGTGAAATTTGTACAAATGATGCTTAAAATCAATAAAAATCTGTGATAAGCTCATCAGTTGACTGGGTCCAATGAAAAAGATTTTTTTAGGACAATAAAGTTGAAAAAACTGAAAATAACACTAAAAATACTGCCAAATTTCATGGTATAAAATAGTTAAACGTTAATAATTTTGACAAATCTTGTCGAATATTTGTGGAATTTGGGCAAATGATGCTGAACAGTAATAAAAATCTGTGATAAGCTTATCAGTTGACTGTGTATCATAGAAGTGTAATTGTCTTCTGCAAAAAAATATATACCCATTCAAGTCTTCTCCTTACTACCAATACCAGATGCAGATTCCTCCTTACAATCGGTTTCTGGAATCATGTTTAGCACACCATTTGACAATGTCCTAAAGCTTGCCACATACCATCTATTGTACACATGGATGAGTCAGACCATTGCTCTTGCTGTTGTCTTTCACTGCCTGTTTTTTCTACAGGAATTAGCCATGACCAGACAGGAAGAATCAGTTCATCAAAAAAACCCACCACACTGTATGGAAAAAGTCACCTGGAAAAAGAACAATATATTTGAAAAAAGTGAAAATTAAAATTTAAAAATGGACAAATTTCACAGACTTAAATAGTTAAACATTAATAACTTTGATAAAGTTTAGCTTAAGAGTTGACTGTGTCTAATAAAGAGGATATTTTTGGAACTGAAAATAACACTGAAAACACTGTCAAAGTCCATGACTTCAAATAGTTAAACGTTAGTAATTTTGACAAATCTAATCCAATATTTGTGAAATTTATACAAATCATGCTTAACATCAATAAAAATCTGAAAAAAACCAAATCAGTTGACAATGTCTAATGAAAAAGATTTTTTCAGAACATATAAATTAAAGAAAACTGAAAATGACACTGAAAACACTGACAATGCTATGCCTTAAAATAGTTAAACGTTAATAATTTTTACAAATCTAGTCCAATATTTGTGAAATTTGGACAGATGATGCATAACAACGATAAAAATCTGTGAAAAGCTCATCAGTTGACTGTGTCTCATGAATAAGATTTTTTCAGAGCATATAAATTTGAGAAAACTGAAAATTACATTGAGAAGTCTACCAAATTCGGTGCATTAATATAGTTAAACGTTAATAATTTTGACAAATCTAGTACAATATCTGTGAAATTTGGACAGATCATTCATAACAACAATAAAAATCTGTGAAAAGCTCATCAGTTGACTGTGTCTCATGAAAATGATTTTTTTCGGACAATATAATTTAGAGAACTGAATGTTACATTGAAAAGACTGCCAAAGTCCATGACTTCAAATAGTTAAATATTAATCATTTTGACAAATCTAGTCCAATATTTGTGAAATTTGTACAAATGATGCTTAAAATCAATAAAAATCTGTGATAAGCTCATCAGTTGACTGGGTCCAATGAAAAAGATTTTTTTAGGACAATAAAGTTGAAAAAACTGAAAATAACACTAAAAATACTGCCAAATTTCATGGTATAAAATAGTTAAACGTTAATAATTTTGACAAATCTTGTCGAATATTTGTGGAATTTGGGCAAATGATGCTGAACAGTAATAAAAATCTGTGATAAGCTTATCAGTTGACTGTGTATCATAGAAGTGTAATTGTCCTCTGCAAAAAAAATATATACCCATTCAAGTCTTCTCCTTACTACCAATACCAGATGCAGATTCCTCCTTACAATTGGTTTCTGGAATCATGTTTAGCATACCATTTGACAATATCCTAAAGCTTGCCACATACCATCTATTGTACACATGGATGAGACAGACCATTGCTCTTGCTGTTGTCTTTCACTGCCTGTTTTTTCTACAGGAATTAGCCATGACCGGACAGGATGAATCAGTTCATCAAAAAACCCACCACGCTGTATGGAAAAAGTCACCTGGAAAAAGAACAATATATTTGAAAAAAGTGAAAATTAAAATTTAAAAATGGACAAATTTCACAGACTTAAATAGTTAAACATTAATAACTTTGATAAAGTTTAGCTTAATAGTTGACTGTGTCTAATAAAGAGGATATTTTTGGAACTGAAAATAACACTGAAAACACTGTCAAAGTCCATGACTTCAAATAGTTAAACGTTAGTAATTTTGACAAATCTAATCCAATATTTGTGAAATTTATACAAATCATGCTTAACATCAATAAAAATCTGAAAAAAACCAAATCAGTTGACAATGTCTAATGAAAAAGATTTTTTCAGAACATATAAATTAAAGAAAACTGAAAATGACACTGAAAACACTGACAATGCTATGCCTTAAAATAGTTAAACGTTAATAATTTTTACAAATCTAGTCCAATATTTGTGAAATTTGGACAGATGATGCATAACAACGATAAAAATCTGTGAAAAGCTCATCAGTTGACTGTGTCTCATGAATAAGATTTTTTCAGAGCATATAAATTTGAGAAAACTGAAAATTACATTGAGAAGTCTACCAAATTCGGTGCATTAATATAGTTAAACGTTAATAATTTTGACAAATCTAGTACAATATCTGTGAAATTTGGACAGATCATTCATAACAACAATAAAAATCTGTGAAAAGCTCATCAGTTGACTGTGTCTCATGAAAATGATTTTTTTCGGACAATATATTTTAGAAAACTGAATGTTACATTGAAAAGACTGCCAAAGTCCATGACTTCAAATAGTTAAATATTAATCATTTTGACAAATCTAGTCCAATATTTGTGAAATTTGTACAAATGATGCTTAAAATCAATAAAAATCTGTGATAAGCTCATCAGTTGACTGGGTCCAATGAAAAAGATTTTTTTAGGACAATAAAGTTGAAAAAACTGAAAATAACACTAAAAATACTGCCAAATTTCATGGTATAAAATAGTTAAACGTTAATAATTTTGACAAATCTTGTCGAATATTTGTGGAATTTGGGCAAATGATGCTGAACAGTAATAAAAATCTGTGATAAGCTTATCAGTTGACTGTGTATCATAGAAGTGTAATTGTCCTCTGCAAAAAAAATATATACCCATTCAAGTCTTCTCCTTACTACCAATACCAGATGCAGATTCCTCCTTACAATCGGTTTCTGGAATCATGTTTAGCACACCATTTGACAATGTCCTAAAGCTTGCCACATACCATCTATTGTACACATGGATGAGACAGACCATTGCTCTTGCTGTTGTCTTTCACTGCCTGTTTTTTCTACAGGAATTAGCCATGACCGGACAGGAAGAATCAGTTCATCAAAAAACCCACCACGCTGTATGGAAAAAGTCACCTGGAAAAAGAACAATATATTTGAAAAAAGTGAAAATTAAAATTTAAAAATGGACAAATTTCACAGACTTAAATAGTTAAACATTAATAACTTTGATAAAGTTTAGCTTAATAGTTGACTGTGTCTAATAAAGAGGATATTTTTGGAACTGAAAATAACACTGAAAACACTGTCAAAGTCCATGACTTCAAATAGTTAAACGTTAGTAATTTTGACAAATCTAATCCAATATTTGTGAAATTTATACAAATCATGCTTAACATCAATAAAAATCTGAAAAAAACCAAATCAGTTGACAATGTCTAATGAAAAAGATTTTTTCAGAACATATAAATTAAAGAAAACTGAAAATGACACTGAAAACACTGACAATGCTATGCCTTAAAATAGTTAAACGTTAATAATTTTTACAAATCTAGTCCAATATTTGTGAAATTTGGACAGATGATGCATAACAACGATAAAAATCTGTGAAAAGCTCATCAGTTGACTGTGTCTCATGAATAAGATTTTTTCAGAGCATATAAATTTGAGAAAACTGAAAATTACATTGAGAAGTCTACCAAATTCGGTGCATTAATATAGTTAAACGTTAATAATTTTGACAAATCTAGTACAATATCTGTGAAATTTGGACAGATCATTCATAACAACAATAAAAATCTGTGAAAAGCTCATCAGTTGACTGTGTCTCATGAAAATGATTTTTTTCGGACAATATAATTTAGAGAACTGAATGTTACATTGAAAAGACTGCCAAAGTCCATGACTTCAAATAGTTAAATATTAATCATTTTGACAAATCTAGTCCAATATTTGTGAAATTTGTACAAATGATGCTTAAAATCAATAAAAATCTGTGATAAGCTCATCAGTTGACTGGGTCCAATGAAAAAGATTTTTTTAGGACAATAAAGTTGAAAAAACTGAAAATAACACTAAAAATACTGCCAAATTTCATGGTATAAAATAGTTAAACGTTAATAATTTTGACAAATCTTGTCGAATATTTGTGGAATTTGGGCAAATGATGCTGAACAGTAATAAAAATCTGTGATAAGCTTATCAGTTGACTGTGTATCATAGAAGTGTAATTGTCTTCTGCAAAAAAATATATACCCATTCAAGTCTTCTCCTTACTACCAATACCAGATGCAGATTCCTCCTTACAATCGGTTTCTGGAATCATGTTTAGCACACCATTTGACAATGTCCTAAAGCTTGCCACATACCATCTATTGTACACATGGATGAGTCAGACCATTGCTCTTGCTGTTGTCTTTCACTGCCTGTTTTTTCTACAGGAATTAGCCATGACCAGACAGGAAGAATCAGTTCATCAAAAAAAACCCACCACACTGTATGGAAAAAGTCACCTGGAAAAAGAACAATATATTTGAAAAAAGTGAAAATTAAAATTTAAAAATGGACAAATTTCACAGACTTAAATAGTTAAACATTAATAACTTTGATAAAGTTTAGCTTAAGAGTTGACTGTGTCTAATAAAGAGGATATTTTTGGAACTGAAAATAACACTGAAAATACTGTCAAAGTCCATGACTTCAAATAGTTAAACGTTAGTAATTTTGACAAATCTAATCCAATATTTGTGAAATTTATACAAATCATGCTTAACATCAATAAAAATCTGAAAAAAAACCAAATCAGTTGACAATGTCTAATGAAAAAGATTTTTTCAGAACATATAAATTAAAGAAAACTGAAAATGACACTGAAAACACTGACAATGCTATGCCTTAAAATAGTTAAACGTTAATAATTTTTACAAATCTAGTCCAATATTTGTGACATTTGGACAGATGATGCATAACAACGATAAAAATCTGTGAAAAGCTCATCAGTTGACTGTGTCTCATGAATAAGATTTTTTCAGAGCATATAAATTAGAGAAAACTGAAAATTACATTGAGAAGTCTACCAAATTTGGTGCATTAATATAGTTAAACGTTAATAATTTTGACAAATCTAATACAATATCTGTGAAATTTGGACAGATCATTCATAACAACAATAAAAATCTGTGAAAAGCTCATCAGTTGACTGTGTCTCATGAAAATGATTTTTTCGGACAATATAATTTAGAAAACTGAATGTTACATTGAAAAGACTGCCAAAGTCCATGACTTCAAATAGTTAAATATTAATCATTTTGACAAATCTAGTCCAATATTTGTGAAATTTGTACAAATGATGCTTAAAATCAATAAAAATCTGTGATAAGCTCATCAGTTGACTGGGTCCAATGAAAAAGATTTTTTTAGGACAATAAAGTTGAAAAAACTGAAAATAACACTAAAAATACTGCCAAATTTCATGGTATAAAATAGTTAAACGTTAATAATTTTGACAAATCTTGTCGAATATTTGTGGAATTTGGGCAAATGATGCTGAACAGTAATAAAAATCTGTGATAAGCTTATCAGTTGACTGTGTATCATAGAAGTGTAATTGTCTTCTGCAAAAAAATATATACCCATTCAAGTCTTCTCCTTACTACCAATACCAGATGCAGATTCCTCCTTACAATCGGTTTCTGGAATCATGTTTAGCACACCATTTGACAATGTCCTAAAGCTTGCCACATACCATCTATTGTACACATGGATAAGACAGACCATTGCTCTTGCTGTTGTCTTTCACTGCCTGTTTTTTCTACAGGAATTAGCCATGACCGGACAGGAAGAATCAGTTCATCAAAAAACCCACCACGCTGTATGGAAAAAGTCACCTGGAAAAAGAACAATATATTTGAAAAAAGTGAAAATTAAAATTTAAAAATGGACAAATTTCACAGACTTAAATAGTTAAACACTAATAACTTTGATACAGTTTAGCTTAAGAGTTGACTGTGTCTAATAAAGAGGATATTTTTGGAACTGAAAATAACACTGAAAACACTGTCAAAGTCCATGACTTCAAATAGTTAAACGTTAGTAATTTTGACAAATCTAATCCAATATTTGTGAAATTTGTACAAATCATGCTTAACATCAATAAAAATCTGAAAAAAACCAAATCAGTTGACAATGTCTAATGAAAAAGATTTTTTCAGAACATATAAATTAAAGAAAACTGAAAATGACACTGAAAACACTGACAATGCTATGCCTTAAAATAGTTAAACGTTAATAATTTTTACAAATCTAGTCCAATATTTGTGAAATTTGGACAGATGATGCATAACAACGATAAAAATCTGTGAAAAGCTCATCAGTTGACTGTGTCTCATGAATAAGATTTTTTCAGAGCATATAAATTTGAGAAAACTGAAAATTACATTGAGAAGTCTACCAAATTCGGTGCATTAATATAGTTAAACGTTAATAATTTTGACAAATCTAGTACAATATCTGTGAAATTTGGACAGATCATTCATAACAACAATAAAAATCTGTGAAAAGCTCATCAGTTGACTGTGTCTCATGAAAATGATTTTTTTCGGACAATATATTTTAGAAAACTGAATGTTACATTGAAAAGACTGCCAAAGTCCATGACTTCAAATAGTTAAATATTAATCATTTTGACAAATCTAGTCCAATATTTGTGAAATTTGTACAAATGATGCTTAAAATCAATAAAAATCTGTGATAAGCTCATCAGTTGACTGGGTCCAATGAAAAAGATTTTTTTAGGACAATAAAGTTGAAAAAACTGAAAATAACACTAAAAATACTGCCAAATTTCATGGTATAAAATAGTTAAACGTTAATAATTTTGACAAATCTTGTCGAATATTTGTGGAATTTGGGCAAATGATGCTGAACAGTAATAAAAATCTGTGATAAGCTTATCAGTTGACTGTGTATCATAGAAGTGTAATTGTCCTCTGCAAAAAAAATATATACCCATTCAAGTCTTCTCCTTACTACCAATACCAGATGCAGATTCCTCCTTACAATTGGTTTCTGGAATCATGTTTAGCATACCATTTGACAATATCCTAAAGCTTGCCACATACCATCTATTGTACACATGGATGAGACAGACCATTGCTCTTGCTGTTGTCTTTCACTGCCTGTTTTTTCTACAGGAATTAGCCATGACCGGACAGGAAGAATCAGTTCATCAAAAAACCCACCACGCTGTATGGAAAAAGTCACCTGGAAAAAGAACAATATATTTGAAAAAAGTGAAAATTAAAATTTAAAAATGGACAAATTTCACAGACTTAAATAGTTAAACATTAATAACTTTGATAAAGTTTAGCTTAATAGTTGACTGTGTCTAATAAAGAGGATATTTTTGGAACTGAAAATAACACTGAAAACACTGTCAAAGTCCATGACTTCAAATAGTTAAACGTTAGTAATTTTGACAAATCTAATCCAATATTTGTGAAATTTGTACAAATCATGCTTAACATCAATAAAAATCTGAAAAAAACCAAATCAGTTGACGATGTCTAATGAAAAAGATTTTTTCAGAACATATAAATTAAAGAAAACTGAAAATGACACTGAAAACACTGACAATGCTATGCCTTAAAATAGTTAAACGTTAATAATTTTTACAAATCTAGTCCAATATTTGTGAAATTTGGACAGATGATGCATAACAACGATAAAAATCTGTGAAAAGCTCATCAGTTGACTGTGTCTCATGAATAAGATTTTTTCAGAGCATATAAATTTGAGAAAACTGAAAATTACATTGAGAAGTCTACCAAATTCGGTGCATTAATATAGTTAAACGTTAATAATTTTGACAAATCTAGTACAATATCTGTGAAATTTGGACAGATCATTCATAACAACAATAAAAATCTGTGAAAAGCTCATCAGTTGACTGTGTCTCATGAAAATGATTTTTTTCGGACAATATATTTTAGAAAACTGAATGTTACATTGAAAAGACTGCCAAAGTCCATGACTTCAAATAGTTAAATATTAATCATTTTGACAAATCTAGTCCAATATTTGTGAAATTTGTACAAATGATGCTTAAAATCAATAAAAATCTGTGATAAGCTCATCAGTTGACTGGGTCCAATGAAAAAGATTTTTTTAGGACAATAAAGTTGAAAAAACTGAAAATAACACTAAAAATACTGCCAAATTTCATGGTATAAAATAGTTAAACGTTAATAATTTTGACAAATCTTGTCGAATATTTGTGGAATTTGGGCAAATGATGCTGAACAGTAATAAAAATCTGTGATAAGCTTATCAGTTGACTGTGTATCATAGAAGTGTAATTGTCTTCTGCAAAAAAATATATACCCATTCAAGTCTTCTCCTTACTACCAATACCAGATGCAGATTCCTCCTTACAATCGGTTTCTGGAATCATGTTTAGCACACCATTTGACAATGTCCTAAAGCTTGCCACATACCATCTATTGTACACATGGATAAGACAGACCATTGCTCTTGCTGTTGTCTTTCACTGCCTGTTTTTTCTACAGGAATTAGCCATGACCGGACAGGAAGAATCAGTTCATCAAAAAACCCACCACGCTGTATGGAAAAAGTCACCTGGAAAAAGAACAATATATTTGAAAAAAGTGAAAATTAAAATTTAAAAATGGACAAATTTCACAGACTTAAATAGTTAAACACTAATAACTTTGATACAGTTTAGCTTAAGAGTTGACTGTGTCTAATAAAGAGGATATTTTTGGAACTGAAAATAACACTGAAAACACTGTCAAAGTCCATGACTTCAAATAGTTAAACGTTAGTAATTTTGACAAATCTAATCCAATATTTGTGAAATTTGTACAAATCATGCTTAACATCAATAAAAATCTGAAAAAAACCAAATCAGTTGACAATGTCTAATGAAAAAGATTTTTTCAGAACATATAAATTAAAGAAAACTGAAAATGACACTGAAAACACTGACAATGCTATGCCTTAAAATAGTTAAACGTTAATAATTTTTACAAATCTAGTCCAATATTTGTGAAATTTGGACAGATGATGCATAACAACGATAAAAATCTGTGAAAAGCTCATCAGTTGACTGTGTCTCATGAATAAGATTTTTTCAGAGCATATAAATTTGAGAAAACTGAAAATTACATTGAGAAGTCTACCAAATTCGGTGCATTAATATAGTTAAACGTTAATAATTTTGACAAATCTAGTACAATATCTGTGAAATTTGGACAGATCATTCATAACAACAATAAAAATCTGTGAAAAGCTCATCAGTTGACTGTGTCTCATGAAAATGATTTTTTTCGGACAATATATTTTAGAAAACTGAATGTTACATTGAAAAGACTGCCAAAGTCCATGACTTCAAATAGTTAAATATTAATCATTTTGACAAATCTAGTCCAATATTTGTGAAATTTGTACAAATGATGCTTAAAATCAATAAAAATCTGTGATAAGCTCATCAGTTGACTGGGTCCAATGAAAAAGATTTTTTTAGGACAATAAAGTTGAAAAAACTGAAAATAACACTAAAAATACTGCCAAATTTCATGGTATAAAATAGTTAAACGTTAATAATTTTGACAAATCTTGTCGAATATTTGTGGAATTTGGGCAAATGATGCTGAACAGTAATAAAAATCTGTGATAAGCTTATCAGTTGACTGTGTATCATAGAAGTGTAATAGTCCTCTGCAAAAAAAATATATACCCATTCAAGTCTTCTCCTTACTACCAATACCAGATGCAGATTCCTCCTTACAATTGGTTTCTGGAATCATGTTTAGCATACCATTTGACAATATCCTAAAGCTTGCCACATACCATCTATTGTACACATGGATGAGACAGACCATTGCTCTTGCTGTTGTCTTTCACTGCCTGTTTTTTCTACAGGAATTAGCCATGACCGGACAGGAAGAATCAGTTCATCAAAAAACCCACCACGCTGTATGGAAAAAGTCACCTGGAAAAAGAACAATATATTTGAAAAAAGTGAAAATTAAAATTTAAAAATGGACAAATTTCACAGACTTAAATAGTTAAACATTAATAACTTTGATAAAGTTTAGCTTAATAGTTGACTGTGTCTAATAAAGAGGATATTTTTGGAACTGAAAATAACACTGAAAACACTGTCAAAGTCCATGACTTCAAATAGTTAAACGTTAGTAATTTTGACAAATCTAGTCCAATATTTGTGAAATTTGTACAAATCATGCTTAACATCAATAAAAATCTGAAAAAAACCAAATCAGTTGACGATGTCTAATGAAAAAGATTTTTTCAGAACATATAAATTAAAGAAAACTGAAAATGACACTGAAAACACTGACAATGCTATGCCTTAAAATAGTTAAACGTTAATAATTTTTACAAATCTAGTCCAATATTTGTGAAATTTGGACAGATGATGCATAACAACGATAAAAATCTGTGAAAAGCTCATCAGTTGACTGTGTCTCATGAATAAGATTTTTTCAGAGCATATAAATTTGAGAAAACTGAAAATTACATTGAGAAGTCTACCAAATTCGGTGCATTAATATAGTTAAACGTTAATAATTTTGACAAATCTAGTACAATATCTGTGAAATTTGGACAGATCATTCATAACAACAATAAAAATCTGTGAAAAGCTCATCAGTTGACTGTGTCTCATGAAAATGATTTTTTCGGACAATATAATTTAGAAAACTGAATGTTACATTGAAAAGACTGCCAAAGTCCATGACTTCAAATAGTTAAATATTAATCATTTTGACAAATCTAGTCCAATATTTGTGAAATTTGTACAAATGATGCTTAAAATCAATAAAAATCTGTGATAAGCTCATCAGTTGACTGGGTCCAATGAAAAAGATTTTTTTAGGACAATAAAGTTGAAAAACTGAAAATAACACTAAAAATACTGCCAAATTTCATGGTATAAAATAGTTAAACGTTAATAATTTTGACAAATCTTGTCGAATATTTGTGAAATTTGTACAAATGATGCTTAAAATCAATAAAAATCTGTGCTAAGCTCATCAGTTGAATGGGTCCAATGAAAAGTTTTTTTTTAGGACAATAAAGTTGAAAAAACTGAAAATAACACTAAAAATACTGCCAAATTTCATGGTATAAAATAGTTAAACGTTAATAATTTTGACAAATCTTGTCGAATATTTGTGGAATTTGGGCAAATGATGCTGAACAGTAATAAAAATCTGTGATAAGCTTATCACTTGACTGTGTATCATAGAAGTGTAATTGTCCTCTGCAAAAAAAATATATACCCATTCAAGTCTTCTCCTTACTACCAATACCAGATGCAGATTCCTCCTTACAATCGGTTTCTGGAATCATGTTTAGCACACCATTTGACAATGTCCTAAAGCTTGCCACATACCATCTATTGTACACATGGATGAGATAGACCATTGCTCTTGCTGTTGTCTTTCACTGCCTGTTTTTTCTACAGGAATTAGCCATGACCGGACAGGAAGAATCAGTTCATCAAAAAACCCACCACGCTGTATGGAAAAAGTCACCTGGAAAAAGAACAATATATTTGAAAAAAGTGAAAATTAAAATTTAAAAATGGACAAATTTCACAGACTTAAATAGTTAAACATTAATAACTTTGATAAAGTTTAGCTTAAGAGTTGACTGTTTCTAATAAAGAGGATATTTTTGGAACTGAAAATAACACTGAAAACACTGTCAAAGTCCATGACTTCAAATAGTTAAACGTTAGTAATTTTGACAAATCTAGTCCAATATTTGTGAAATTTGTACAAATCATGCTTAACATCAATAAAAATCTGAAAAAAACCAAATCAGTTGACAATGTCTAATGAAAAAGATTTTTTCAGAACATATAAATTAAAGAAAACTGAAAATGACACTGAAAACACTGACAATGCTATGCCTTAAAATAGTTAAACGTTAATTATTTTTACAAATCTAGTCCAATATTTGTGAAATTTGGACAGATGATGCATAACAACGATAAAAATCTGTGAAAAGCTCATCAGTTGACTGTGTCTCATGAATAAGATTTTTTCAGAGCATATAAATTTGAGAAAACTGAAAATTACATTGAGAAGTCTACCAAATTCGGTGCATTAATATAGTTAAACGTTAATAATTTTGACAAATCTAGTACAATATCTGTGAAATTTGGACAGATCATTCATAACAACAATAAAAATCTGTGAAAAGCTCATCAGTTGACTGTGTCTCATGAAAATGATTTTTTTCGATCAATATAATTTAGAGAACTGAATGTTACATTGAAAAGACTGCCAAAGTCCATGACTTCAAATAGTTAAATATTAATCATTTTGACAAATCTAGTCCAATATTTGTGAAATTTGTACAAATGATGCTTAAAATCAATAAAAATCTGTGATAAGCTCATCAGTTGACTGGGTCCAATGAAAAAGATTTTTTTAGGACAATAAAGTTGAAAAAACTGAAAATAACACTAAAAATACTGCCAAATTTCATGGTATAAAATAGTTAAACGTTAATAATTTTGACAAATCTTGTCGAATATTTGTGGAATTTGGGCAAATGATGCTGAACAGTAATAAAAATCTGTGATAAGCTTATCAGTTGACTGTGTATCATAGAAGTGTAATTGTCTTCTGCAAAAAAATATATACCCATTCAAGTCTTCTTACTACCAATACCAGATGCAGATTCCTCCTTACAATCGGTTTCTGGAATCATGTTTAGCACACCATTTGACAATGTCCTAAAGCTTGCCACATACCATCTATTGTACACATGGATGAGTCAGACCATTGCTCTTGCTGTTGTCTTTCACTGCCTGTTTTTTCTACAGGAATTAGCCATGACCAGACAGGAAGAATCAGTTCATCAAAAAAACCCACCACACTGTATGGAAAAAGTCACCTGGAAAAAGAACAATATATTTGAAAAAAGTGAAAATTAAAATTTAAAAATGGACAAATTTCACAGACTTAAATAGTTAAACATTAATAACTTTGATAAAGTTTAGCTTAAGAGTTGACTGTGTCTAATAAAGAGGATATTTTTGGAACTGAAAATAACACTGAAAACACTGTCAAAGTCCATGACTTCAAATAGTTAAACGTTAGTAATTTTGACAAATCTAATCCAATATTTGTGAAATTTATACAAATCATGCTTAACATCAATAAAAATCTGAAAAAAAACCAAATCAGTTGACAATGTCTAATGAAAAAGATTTTTTCAGAACATATAAATTAAAGAAAACTGAAAATGACACTGAAAACACTGACAATGCTATGCCTTAAAATAGTTAAACGTTAATAATTTTTACAAATCTAGTCCAATATTTGTGAAATTTGGACAGATGATGCATAACAACGATAAAAATCTGTGAAAAGCTCATCAGTTGACTGTGTCTCATGAATAAGATTTTTTCAGAGCATATAAATTTGAGAAAACTGAAAATTACATTGAGAAGTCTACCAAATTCGGTGCATTAATATAGTTAAACGTTAATAATTTTGACAAATCTAGTACAATATCTGTGAAATTTGGACAGATCATTCATAACAACAATAAAAATCTGTGAAAAGCTCATCAGTTGACTGTGTCTCATGAAAATGATTTTTTTCGGACAATATAATTTAGAGAACTGAATGTTACATTGAAAAGACTGCCAAAGTCCATGACTTCAAATAGTTAAATATTAATCATTTTGACAAATCTAGTCCAATATTTGTGAAATTTGTACAAATGATGCTTAAAATCAATAAAAATCTGTGATAAGCTCATCAGTTGACTGGGTCCAATGAAAAAGATTTTTTTAGGACAATAAAGTTGAAAAAACTGAAAATAACACTAAAAATACTGCCAAATTTCATGGTATAAAATAGTTAAACGTTAATAATTTTGACAAATCTTGTCGAATATTTGTGGAATTTGGGCAAATGATGCTGAACAGTAATAAAAATCTGTGATAAGCTTATCAGTTGACTGTGTATCATAGAAGTGTAATTGTCTTCTGCAAAAAAATATATACCCATTCAAGTCTTCTCCTTACTACCAATACCAGATGCAGATTCCTCCTTACAATCGGTTTCTGGAATCATGTTTAGCACACCATTTGACAATGTCCTAAAGCTTGCCACATACCATCTATTGTACACATGGATGAGTCAGACCATTGCTCTTGCTGTTGTCTTTCACTGCCTGTTTTTTCTACAGGAATTAGCCATGACCAGACAGGAAGAATCAGTTCATCAAAAAAACCCACCACACTGTATGGAAAAAGTCACCTGGAAAAAGAACAATATATTTGAAAAAAGTGAAAATTAAAATTTAAAAATGGACAAATTTCACAGACTTAAATAGTTAAACATTAATAACTTTGATAAAGTTTAGCTTAAGAGTTGACTGTGTCTAATAAAGAGGATATTTTTGGAACTGAAAATAACACTGAAAATACTGTCAAAGTCCATGACTTCAAATAGTTAAACGTTAGTAATTTTGACAAATCTAATCCAATATTTGTGAAATTTATACAAATCATGCTTAACATCAATAAAAATCTGAAAAAAAACCAAATCAGTTGACAATGTCTAATGAAAAAGATTTTTTCAGAACATATAAATTAAAGAAAACTGAAAATGACACTGAAAACACTGACAATGCTATGCCTTAAAATAGTTAAACGTTAATAATTTTTACAAATCTAGTCCAATATTTGTGACATTTGGACAGATGATGCATAACAACGATAAAAATCTGTGAAAAGCTCATCAGTTGACTGTGTCTCATGAATAAGATTTTTTCAGAGCATATAAATTAGAGAAAACTGAAAATTACATTGAGAAGTCTACCAAATTTGGTGCATTAATATAGTTAAACGTTAATAATTTTGACAAATCTAATACAATATCTGTGAAATTTGGACAGATCATTCATAACAACAATAAAAATCTGTGAAAAGCTCATCAGTTGACTGTGTCTCATGAAAATGATTTTTTCGGACAATATAATTTAGAAAACTGAATGTTACATTGAAAAGACTGCCAAAGTCCATGACTTCAAATAGTTAAATATTAATCATTTTGACAAATCTAGTCCAATATTTGTGAAATTTGTACAAATGATGCTTAAAATCAATAAAAATCTGTGATAAGCTCATCAGTTGACTGGGTCCAATGAAAAAGATTTTTTTAGGACAATAAAGTTGAAAAAACTGAAAATAACACTAAAAATACTGCCAAATTTCATGGTATAAAATAGTTAAACGTTAATAATTTTGACAAATCTTGTCGAATATTTGTGGAATTTGGGCAAATGATGCTGAACAGTAATAAAAATCTGTGATAAGCTTATCAGTTGACTGTGTATCATAGAAGTGTAATTGTCCTCTGCAAAAAAAATATATACCCATTCAAGTCTTCTCCTTACTACCAATACCAGATGCAGATTCCTCCTTACAATTGGTTTCTGGAATCATGTTTAGCATACCATTTGACAATATCCTAAAGCTTGCCACATACCATCTATTGTACACATGGATGAGACAGACCATTGCTCTTGCTGTTGTCTTTCACTGCCTGTTTTTTCTACAGGAATTAGCCATGACCGGACAGGAAGAATCAGTTCATCAAAAAACCCACCACGCTGTATGGAAAAAGTCACCTGGAAAAAGAACAATATATTTGAAAAAAGTGAAAATTAAAATTTAAAAATGGACAAATTTCACAGACTTAAATAGTTAAACATTAATAACTTTGATAAAGTTTAGCTTAATAGTTGACTGTGTCTAATAAAGAGGATATTTTTGGAACTGAAAATAACACTGAAAACACTGTCAAAGTCCATGACTTCAAATAGTTAAACGTTAGTAATTTTGACAAATCTAATCCAATATTTGTGAAATTTGTACAAATCATGCTTAACATCAATAAAAATCTGAAAAAAACCAAATCAGTTGACGATGTCTAATGAAAAAGATTTTTTCAGAACATATAAATTAAAGAAAACTGAAAATGACACTGAAAACACTGACAATGCTATGCCTTAAAATAGTTAAACGTTAATAATTTTTACAAATCTAGTCCAATATTTGTGAAATTTGGACAGATGATGCATAACAACGATAAAAATCTGTGAAAAGCTCATCAGTTGACTGTGTCTCATGAATAAGATTTTTTCAGAGCATATAAATTTGAGAAAACTGAAAATTACATTGAGAAGTCTACCAAATTCGGTGCATTAATATAGTTAAACGTTAATAATTTTGACAAATCTAGTACAATATCTGTGAAATTTGGACAGATCATTCATAACAACAATAAAAATCTGTGAAAAGCTCATCAGTTGACTGTGTCTCATGAAAATGATTTTTTTCGGACAATATATTTTAGAAAACTGAATGTTACATTGAAAAGACTGCCAAAGTCCATGACTTCAAATAGTTAAATATTAATCATTTTGACAAATCTAGTCCAATATTTGTGAAATTTGTACAAATGATGCTTAAAATCAATAAAAATCTGTGATAAGCTCATCAGTTGACTGGGTCCAATGAAAAAGATTTTTTTAGGACAATAAAGTTGAAAAAACTGAAAATAACACTAAAAATACTGCCAAATTTCATGGTATAAAATAGTTAAACGTTAATAATTTTGACAAATCTTGTCGAATATTTGTGGAATTTGGGCAAATGATGCTGAACAGTAATAAAAATCTGTGATAAGCTTATCAGTTGACTGTGTATCATAGAAGTGTAATTGTCTTCTGCAAAAAAATATATACCCATTCAAGTCTTCTCCTTACTACCAATACCAGATGCAGATTCCTCCTTACAATCGGTTTCTGGAATCATGTTTAGCACACCATTTGACAATGTCCTAAAGCTTGCCACATACCATCTATTGTACACATGGATAAGACAGACCATTGCTCTTGCTGTTGTCTTTCACTGCCTGTTTTTTCTACAGGAATTAGCCATGACCGGACAGGAAGAATCAGTTCATCAAAAAACCCACCACGCTGTATGGAAAAAGTCACCTGGAAAAAGAACAATATATTTGAAAAAAGTGAAAATTAAAATTTAAAAATGGACAAATTTCACAGACTTAAATAGTTAAACACTAATAACTTTGATACAGTTTAGCTTAAGAGTTGACTGTGTCTAATAAAGAGGATATTTTTGGAACTGAAAATAACACTGAAAACACTGTCAAAGTCCATGACTTCAAATAGTTAAACGTTAGTAATTTTGACAAATCTAATCCAATATTTGTGAAATTTGTACAAATCATGCTTAACATCAATAAAAATCTGAAAAAAACCAAATCAGTTGACAATGTCTAATGAAAAAGATTTTTTCAGAACATATAAATTAAAGAAAACTGAAAATGACACTGAAAACACTGACAATGCTATGCCTTAAAATAGTTAAACGTTAATAATTTTTACAAATCTAGTCCAATATTTGTGAAATTTGGACAGATGATGCATAACAACGATAAAAATCTGTGAAAAGCTCATCAGTTGACTGTGTCTCATGAATAAGATTTTTTCAGAGCATATAAATTTGAGAAAACTGAAAATTACATTGAGAAGTCTACCAAATTCGGTGCATTAATATAGTTAAACGTTAATAATTTTGACAAATCTAGTACAATATCTGTGAAATTTGGACAGATCATTCATAACAACAATAAAAATCTGTGAAAAGCTCATCAGTTGACTGTGTCTCATGAAAATGATTTTTTTCGGACAATATATTTTAGAAAACTGAATGTTACATTGAAAAGACTGCCAAAGTCCATGACTTCAAATAGTTAAATATTAATCATTTTGACAAATCTAGTCCAATATTTGTGAAATTTGTACAAATGATGCTTAAAATCAATAAAAATCTGTGATAAGCTCATCAGTTGACTGGGTCCAATGAAAAAGATTTTTTTAGGACAATAAAGTTGAAAAAACTGAAAATAACACTAAAAATACTGCCAAATTTCATGGTATAAAATAGTTAAACGTTAATAATTTTGACAAATCTTGTCGAATATTTGTGGAATTTGGGCAAATGATGCTGAACAGTAATAAAAATCTGTGATAAGCTTATCAGTTGACTGTGTATCATAGAAGTGTAATAGTCCTCTGCAAAAAAAATATATACCCATTCAAGTCTTCTCCTTACTACCAATACCAGATGCAGATTCCTCCTTACAATTGGTTTCTGGAATCATGTTTAGCATACCATTTGACAATATCCTAAAGCTTGCCACATACCATCTATTGTACACATGGATGAGACAGACCATTGCTCTTGCTGTTGTCTTTCACTGCCTGTTTTTTCTACAGGAATTAGCCATGACCGGACAGGAAGAATCAGTTCATCAAAAAACCCACCACGCTGTATGGAAAAAGTCACCTGGAAAAAGAACAATATATTTGAAAAAAGTGAAAATTAAAATTTAAAAATGGACAAATTTCACAGACTTAAATAGTTAAACATTAATAACTTTGATAAAGTTTAGCTTAATAGTTGACTGTGTCTAATAAAGAGGATATTTTTGGAACTGAAAATAACACTGAAAACACTGTCAAAGTCCATGACTTCAAATAGTTAAACGTTAGTAATTTTGACAAATCTAGTCCAATATTTGTGAAATTTGTACAAATCATGCTTAACATCAATAAAAATCTGAAAAAAACCAAATCAGTTGACGATGTCTAATGAAAAAGATTTTTTCAGAACATATAAATTAAAGAAAACTGAAAATGACACTGAAAACACTGACAATGCTATGCCTTAAAATAGTTAAACGTTAATAATTTTTACAAATCTAGTCCAATATTTGTGAAATTTGGACAGATGATGCATAACAACGATAAAAATCTGTGAAAAGCTCATCAGTTGACTGTGTCTCATGAATAAGATTTTTTCAGAGCATATAAATTTGAGAAAACTGAAAATTACATTGAGAAGTCTACCAAATTCGGTGCATTAATATAGTTAAACGTTAATAATTTTGACAAATCTAGTACAATATCTGTGAAATTTGGACAGATCATTCATAACAACAATAAAAATCTGTGAAAAGCTCATCAGTTGACTGTGTCTCATGAAAATGATTTTTTCGGACAATATAATTTAGAAAACTGAATGTTACATTGAAAAGACTGCCAAAGTCCATGACTTCAAATAGTTAAATATTAATCATTTTGACAAATCTAGTCCAATATTTGTGAAATTTGTACAAATGATGCTTAAAATCAATAAAAATCTGTGATAAGCTCATCAGTTGACTGGGTCCAATGAAAAAGATTTTTTTAGGACAATAAAGTTGAAAAACTGAAAATAACACTAAAAATACTGCCAAATTTCATGGTATAAAATAGTTAAACGTTAATAATTTTGACAAATCTTGTCGAATATTTGTGAAATTTGTACAAATGATGCTTAAAATCAATAAAAATCTGTGCTAAGCTCATCAGTTGAATGGGTCCAATGAAAAGTTTTTTTTTAGGACAATAAAGTTGAAAAAACTGAAAATAACACTAAAAATACTGCCAAATTTCATGGTATAAAATAGTTAAACGTTAATAATTTTGACAAATCTTGTCGAATATTTGTGGAATTTGGGCAAATGATGCTGAACAGTAATAAAAATCTGTGATAAGCTTATCACTTGACTGTGTATCATAGAAGTGTAATTGTCCTCTGCAAAAAAAATATATACCCATTCAAGTCTTCTCCTTACTACCAATACCAGATGCAGATTCCTCCTTACAATCGGTTTCTGGAATCATGTTTAGCACACCATTTGACAATGTCCTAAAGCTTGCCACATACCATCTATTGTACACATGGATGAGATAGACCATTGCTCTTGCTGTTGTCTTTCACTGCCTGTTTTTTCTACAGGAATTAGCCATGACCGGACAGGAAGAATCAGTTCATCAAAAAACCCACCACGCTGTATGGAAAAAGTCACCTGGAAAAAGAACAATATATTTGAAAAAAGTGAAAATTAAAATTTAAAAATGGACAAATTTCACAGACTTAAATAGTTAAACATTAATAACTTTGATAAAGTTTAGCTTAAGAGTTGACTGTTTCTAATAAAGAGGATATTTTTGGAACTGAAAATAACACTGAAAACACTGTCAAAGTCCATGACTTCAAATAGTTAAACGTTAGTAATTTTGACAAATCTAGTCCAATATTTGTGAAATTTGTACAAATCATGCTTAACATCAATAAAAATCTGAAAAAAACCAAATCAGTTGACAATGTCTAATGAAAAAGATTTTTTCAGAACATATAAATTAAAGAAAACTGAAAATGACACTGAAAACACTGACAATGCTATGCCTTAAAATAGTTAAACGTTAATTATTTTTACAAATCTAGTCCAATATTTGTGAAATTTGGACAGATGATGCATAACAACGATAAAAATCTGTGAAAAGCTCATCAGTTGACTGTGTCTCATGAATAAGATTTTTTCAGAGCATATAAATTTGAGAAAACTGAAAATTACATTGAGAAGTCTACCAAATTCGGTGCATTAATATAGTTAAACGTTAATAATTTTGACAAATCTAGTACAATATCTGTGAAATTTGGACAGATCATTCATAACAACAATAAAAATCTGTGAAAAGCTCATCAGTTGACTGTGTCTCATGAAAATGATTTTTTTCGATCAATATAATTTAGAGAACTGAATGTTACATTGAAAAGACTGCCAAAGTCCATGACTTCAAATAGTTAAATATTAATCATTTTGACAAATCTAGTCCAATATTTGTGAAATTTGTACAAATGATGCTTAAAATCAATAAAAATCTGTGATAAGCTCATCAGTTGACTGGGTCCAATGAAAAAGATTTTTTTAGGACAATAAAGTTGAAAAAACTGAAAATAACACTAAAAATACTGCCAAATTTCATGGTATAAAATAGTTAAACGTTAATAATTTTGACAAATCTTGTCGAATATTTGTGGAATTTGGGCAAATGATGCTGAACAGTAATAAAAATCTGTGATAAGCTTATCAGTTGACTGTGTATCATAGAAGTGTAATTGTCTTCTGCAAAAAAATATATACCCATTCAAGTCTTCTCCTTACTACCAATACCAGATGCAGATTCCTCCTTACAATCGGTTTCTGGAATCATGTTTAGCACACCATTTGACAATGTCCTAAAGCTTGCCACATACCATCTATTGTACACATGGATAAGACAGACCATTGCTCTTGCTGTTGTCTTTCACTGCCTGTTTTTTCTACAGGAATTAGCCATGACCGGACAGGAAGAATCAGTTCATCAAAAAACCCACCACGCTGTATGGAAAAAGTCACCTGGAAAAAGAACAATATATTTGAAAAAAGTGAAAATTAAAATTTAAAAATGGACAAATTTCACAGACATAAATAGTTAAACACTAATAACTTTGATAAAGTTTAGCTTAAGAGTTGACTGTGTCTAATAAAGAGGATATTTTTGGAACTGAAAATAACACT
The DNA here is from genome assembly GCF_051362555.1 of Lingula anatina. Taxonomy (NCBI): domain Eukaryota; kingdom Metazoa; phylum Brachiopoda; class Lingulata; order Lingulida; family Lingulidae; genus Lingula; species Lingula anatina. Next base: position 22,328,313 of record NC_141769.1, on the reverse strand, counting down.
GAAAACACTGTCAAAGTCCATGACTTCAAATAGTTAAACGTTAGTAATTTTGACAAATCTAGTCCAATATTTGTGAAATTTGTACAAATCATGCTTAACATCAATAAAAATCTGAAAAAAACCAAATCAGTTGACAATGTCTAATGAAAAAGATTTTTTCAGAACATATAAATTAAAGAAAACTGAAAATGACACTGAAAACACTGACAATGCTATGCCTTAAAATAGTTAAACGTTAATAATTTTTACAAATCTAGTCCAATATTTGTGAAATTTGGACAGATGATGCATAACAACGATAAAAATCTGTGAAAAGCTCATCAGTTGACTGTGTCTCATGAATAAGATTTTTTCAGAGCATATAAATTTGAGAAAACTGAAAATTACATTGAGAAGTCTACCAAATTCGGTGCATTAATATAGTTAAACGTTAATAATTTTGACAAATCTAGTACAATATCTGTGAAATTTCGACAGATCATTCATAACAACAATAAAAATCTGTGAAAAGCTCATCAGTTGACTGTGTCTCATGAAAATGATTTTTTTCGGACAATATATTTTAGAAAACTGAATGTTACATTGAAAAGACTGCCAAAGTCCATGACTTCAAATAGTTAAATATTAATCATTTTGACAAATCTAGTCCAATATTTGTGAAATTTGTACAAATGATGCTTAAAATCAATAAAAATCTGTGATAAGCTCATCAGTTGACTGGGTCCAATGAAAAAGATTTTTTTAGGACAATAAAGTTGAAAAAACTGAAAATAACACTAAAAATACTGCCAAATTTCATGGTATAAAATAGTTAAACGTTAATAATTTTGACAAATCTTGTCGAATATTTGTGGAATTTGGGCAAATGATGCTGAACAGTAATAAAAATCTGTGATAAGCTTATCAGTTGACTGTGTATCATAGAAGTGTAATTGTCCTCTGCAAAAAAAATATATACCCATTCAAGTCTTCTCCTTACTACCAATACCAGATGCAGATTCCTCCTTACAATTGGTTTCTGGAATCATGTTTAGCATACCATTTGACAATGTCCTAAAGCTTGCCACATACCATCTATTGTACACATGGATGAGACAGACCATTGCTCTTGCTGTTGTCTTTCACTGCCTGTTTTTTCTACAGGAATTAGCCATGACCGGACAGGAAGAATCAGTTCATCAAAAAACCCACCACGCTGTATGGAAAAAGTCACCTGGAAAAAGAACAATATATTTGAAAAAAGTGAAAATTAAAATTTAAAAATGGACAAATTTCACAGACTTAAATAGTTAAACATTAATAACTTTGATAAAGTTTAGCTTAAGAGTTGACTGTGTCTAATAAAGAGGATATTTTTGGAACTGAAAATAACACTGAAAACACTGTCAAAGTCCATGACTTCAAATAGTTAAACGTTAGTAATTTTGACAAATCTAGTCCAATATTTGTGAAATTTGTACAAATCATGCTTAACATCAACAAAAATCTGAAAAAAACCAAATCAGTTGACAATGTCTAATGAAAAAGATTTTTTCAGAACATATAAATTAAAGAAAACTGAAAATGACACTGAAAACACTGACAATGCTATGCCTTAAAATAGTTAAACGTTAATAATTTTTACAAATCTAGTCCAATATTTGTGAAATTTGGACAGATGATGCATAACAACGATAAAAATCTGTGAAAAGCTCATCAGTTGACTGTGTCTCATGAATAAGATTTTTTCAGAGCATATAAATTTGAGAAAACTGAAAATTACATTGAGAAGTCTACCAAATTCGGTGCATTAATATAGTTAAACGTTAATAATTTTGACAAATCTAGTACAATATCTGTGAAATTTCGACAGATCATTCATAACAACAATAAAAATCTGTGAAAAGCTCATCAGTTGACTGTGTCTCATGAAAATGATTTTTTTCGGACAATATATTTTAGAAAACTGAATGTTACATTGAAAAGACTGCCAAAGTCCATGACTTCAAATAGTTAAATATTAATCATTTTGACAAATCTAGTCCAATATTTGTGAAATTTGTACAAATGATGCTTAAAATCAATAAAAATCTGTGATAAGCTCATCAGTTGACTGGGTCCAATGAAAAAGATTTTTTTAGGACAATAAAGTTGAAAAAACTGAAAATAACACTAAAAATACTGCCAAATTTCATGGTATAAAATAGTTAAACGTTAATAATTTTGACAAATCTTGTCGAATATTTGTGGAATTTGGGCAAATGATGCTGAACAGTAATAAAAATCTGTGATAAGCTTATCAGTTGACTGTGTATCATAGAAGTGTAATTGTCCTCTGCAAAAAAAATATATACCCATTCAAGTCTTCTCCTTACTACCAATACCAGATGCAGATTCCTCCTTACAATTGGTTTCTGGAATCATGTTTAGCATACCATTTGACAATGTCCTAAAGCTTGCCACATACCATCTATTGTACACATGGATGAGACAGACCATTGCTCTTGCTGTTGTCTTTCACTGCCTGTTTTTTCTACAGGAATTAGCCATGACCGGACAGGAAGAATCAGTTCATCAAAAAACCCACCACGCTGTATGGAAAAAGTCACCTGGAAAAAGAACAATATATTTGAAAAAAGTGAAAATTAAAATTTAAAAATGGACAAATTTCACAGACTTACATAGTTAAACATTAATAACTTTGATAAAGTTTAGCTTAATAGTTGACTGTGTCTAATAAAGAGGATATTTTTGGAACTGAAAATAACACTGAAAACACTGTCAAAGTCCATGACTTCAAATAGTTAAACGTTAGTAATTTTGACAAATCTAGTCCAATATTTGTGAAATTTGTACAAATCATGCTTAACATCAATAAAAATCTGAAAAAAACCAAATCAGTTGACGATGTCTAATGAAAAAGATTTTTTCAGAACATATAAATTAAAGAAAACTGAAAATGACACTGAAAACACTGACAATGCTATGCCTTAAAATAGTTAAACGTTAATAATTTTTACAAATCTAGTCCAATATTTGTGAAATTTGGACAGATGATGCATAACAACGATAAAAATCTGTGAAAAGCTCATCAGTTGACTGTGTCTCATGAATAAGATTTTTTCAGAGCATATAAATTTGAGAAAACTGAAAATTACATTGAGAAGTCTACCAAATTCGGTGCATTAATATAGTTAAACGTTAATAATTTTGACAAATCTAGTACAATATCTGTGAAATTTGGACAGATCATTCATAACAACAATAAAAATCTGTGAAAAGCTCATCAGTTGACTGTGTCTCATGAAAATGATTTTTTCGGACAATATAATTTAGAAAACTGAATGTTACATTGAAAAGACTGCCAAAGTCCATGACTTCAAATAGTTAAATATTAATCATTTTGACAAATCTAGTCCAATATTTGTGAAATTTGTACAAATGATGCTTAAAATCAATAAAAATCTGTGATAAGCTCATCAGTTGACTGGGTCCAATGAAAAAGATTTTTTTAGGACAATAAAGTTGAAAAACTGAAAATAACACTAAAAATACTGCCAAATTTCATGGTATAAAATAGTTAAACGTTAATAATTTTGACAAATCTTGTCGAATATTTGTGAAATTTGTACAAATGATGCTTAAAATCAATAAAAATCTGTGCTAAGCTCATCAGTTGACTGGGTCCAATGAAAAGTTTTTTTTTAGGACAATAAAGTTGAAAAAACTGAAAATAACACTAAAAATACTGCCAAATTTCATGGTATAAAATAGTTAAACGTTAATAATTTTGACAAATCTTGTCGAATATTTGTGGAATTTGGGCAAATGATGCTGAACAGTAATAAAAATCTGTGATAAGCTTATCACTTGACTGTGTATCATAGAAGTGTAATTGTCCTCTGCAAAAAAAATATATACCCATTCAAGTCTTCTCCTTACTACCAATACCAGATGCAGATTCCTCCTTACAATCGGTTTCTGGAATCATGTTTAGCACACCATTTGACAATGTCCTAAAGCTTGCCACATACCATCTATTGTACACATGGATGAGACAGACCATTGCTCTTGCTGTTGTCTTTCACTGCCTGTTTTTTCTACAGGAATTAGCCATGACCGGACAGGAAGAATCAGTTCATCAAAAAACCCACCACGCTGTATGGAAAAAGTCACCTGGAAAAAGAACAATATATTTGAAAAAAGTGAAAATTAAAATTTAAAAATGGACAAATTTCAAAGACTTAAATAGTTAAACATTAATAACTTTGATAAAGTTTAGCTTAAGAGTTGACTGTGTCTAATAAAGAGGATATTTTTGGAACTGAAAATAACACTGAAAACACTGTCAAAGTCCATGACTTCAAATAGTTAAACGTTAGTAATTTTGACAAATCTAGTCCAATATTTGTGAAATTTGTACAAATCATGCTTAACATCAATAAAAATCTAAAAAAAACCAAATCAGTTGACAATGTCTAATGAAAAAGATTTTTTCAGAACATATAAATTAAAGAAAACTGAAAATGACACTGAAAACACTGACAATGCTATGCCTTAAAATAGTTAAACGTTAATAATTTTTACAAATCTAGTCCAATATTTGTGAAATTTGGACAGATGATGCATAACAACGATAAAAATCTGTGAAAAGCTCATCAGTTGACTGTGTCTCATGAATAAGATTTTTTCAGAGCATATAAATTTGAGAAAACTGAAAATTACATTGAGAAGTCTACCAAATTCGGTGCATTAATATAGTTAAACGTTAATAATTTTGACAAATCTAGTACAATATCTGTGAAATTTGGACAGATCATTCATAACAACAATAAAAATCTGTGAAAAGCTCATCAGTTGACTGTGTCTCATGAAAATGATTTTTTCGGACAATATAATTTAGAAAACTGAATGTTACATTGAAAAGACTGCCAAAGTCCATGACTTCAAATAGTTAAATATTAATCATTTTGACAAATCTAGTCCAATATTTGTGAAATTTGTACAAATGATGCTTAAAATCAATAAAAATCTGTGATAAGCTCATCAGTTGACTGGGTCCAATGAAAAAGATTTTTTTAGGACAATAAAGTTGAAAAACTGAAAATAACACTAAAAATACTGCCAAATTTCATGGTATAAAATAGTTAAATGTTAATAATTTTGACAAATCTTGTCGAATATTTGTGAAATTTGTACAAAAGATGCTTAAAATCAATAAAAATCTGTGCTAAGCTCATCAGTTGACTGGGTCCAATGAAAAGTTTTTTTTAGGACAATAAAGTTGAAAAAACTGAAAATAACACTAAAAATACTGCCAAATTTCATGGTATAAAATAGTTAAACGTTAATAATTTTGACAAATCTTGTCGAATATTTGTGGAATTTGGGCAAATGATGCTGAACAGTAATAAAAATCTGTGATAAGCTTATCACTTGACTGTGTATCATAGAAGTGTAATTGTCCTCTGCAAAAAAAATATATACCCATTCAAGTCTTCTCCTTACTACCAATACCAGATGCAGATTCCTCCTTACAATCGGTTTCTGGAATCATGTTTAGCACACCATTTGACAATGTCCTAAAGCTTGCCACATACCATCTATTGTACACATGGATGAGACAGACCATTGCTCTTGCTGTTGTCTTTCACTGCCTGTTTTTTCTACAGGAATTAGCCATGACCGGACAGGAAGAATCAGTTCATCAAAAAACCCACCACGCTGTATGGAAAAAGTCACCTGGAAAAAGAACAATATATTTGAAAAAAGTGAAAATTAAAATTTAAAAATGGACAAATTTCACAGACTTAAATAGTTAAACATTAATAACTTTGATAAAGTTTAGCTTAAGAGTTGACTGTGTCTAATAAAGAGGATATTTTTGGAACTGAAAATAACACTGAAAACACTGTCAAAGTCCATGACTTCAAATAGTTAAACGTTAGTAATTTTGACAAATCTAGTCCAATATTTGTGAAATTTGTACAAATCATGCTTAACATCAACAAAAATCTGAAAAAAACCAAATCAGTTGACAATGTCTAATGAAAAAGATTTTTTCAGAACATATAAATTAAAGAAAACTGAAAATGACACTGAAAACACTGACAATGCTATGCCTTAAAATAGTTAAACGTTAATAATTTTTACAAATCTAGTCCAATATTTGTGAAATTTGGACAGATGATGCATAACAAAGATAAAAATCTGTGAAAAGCTCATCAGTTGACTGTGTCTCATGAATAAGATTTTTTCAGAGCATATAAATTTGAGAAAACTGAAAATTACATTGAGAAGTCTACCAAATTCGGTGCATTAATATAGTTAAACGTTAATAATTTTGACAAATCTAGTACAATATCTGTGAAATTTGGACAGATCATTCATAACAACAATAAAAATCTGTGAAAAGCTCATCAGTTGACTGTGTCTCATGAAAATGATTTTTTCGGACAATATAATTTAGAAAACTGAATGTTACATTGAAAAGACTGCCAAAGTCCATGACTTCAAATAGTTAAATATTAATCATTTTGACAAATCTAGTCCAATATTTGTGAAATTTGTACAAATGATGCTTAAAATCAATAAAAATCTGTGATAAGCTCATCAGTTGACTGGGTCCAATGAAAAAGATTTTTTTAGGACAATAAAGTTGAAAAACTGAAAATAACACTAAAAATACTGCCAAATTTCATGGTATAAAATAGTTAAATGTTAATAATTTTGACAAATCTTGTCGAATATTTGTGAAATTTGTACAAATGATGCTTAAAATCAATAAAAATCTGTGCTAAGCTCATCAGTTGACTGGGTCCAATGAAAAGTTTTTTTTTAGGACAATAAAGTTGAAAAAACTGAAAATAACACTAAAAATACTGCCAAATTTCATGGTATAAAATAGTTAAACGTTAATAATTTTGACAAATCTTGTCGAATATTTGTGGAATTTGGGCAAATGATGCTGAACAGTAATAAAAATCTGTGATAAGCTTATCACTTGACTGTGTATCATAGAAGTGTAATTGTCCTCTGCAAAAAAAATATATACCCATTCAAGTCTTCTCCTTACTACCAATACCAGATGCAGATTCCTCCTTACAATCGGTTTCTGGAATCATGTTTAGCACACCATTTGACAATGTCCTAAAGCTTGCCACATACCATCTATTGTACACATGGATGAGACAGACCATTGCTCTTGCTGTTGTCTTTCACTGCCTGTTTTTTCTACAGGAATTAGCCATGACCGGACAGGAAGAATCAGTTCATCAAAAAACCCACCACGCTGTATGGAAAAAGTCACCTGGAAAAAGAACAATATATTTGAAAAAAGTGAAAATTAAAATTTAAAAATGGACAAATTTCACAGACTTAAATAGTTAAACATTAATAACTTTGATAAAGTTTAGCTTAAGAGTTGACTGTGTCTAATAAAGAGGATATTTTTGGAACTGAAAATAACACTGAAAACACTGTCAAAGTCCATGACTTCAAATAGTTAAACGTTAGTAATTTTGACAAATCTAGTCCAATATTTGTGAAATTTGTACAAATCATGCTTAACATCAACAAAAATCTGAAAAAAACCAAATCAGTTGACAATGTCTAATGAAAAAGATTTTTTCAGAACATATAAATTAAAGAAAACTGAAAATGACACTGAAAACACTGACAATGCTATGCCTTAAAATAGTTAAACGTTAATAATTTTTACAAATCTAGTCCAATATTTGTGAAATTTGGACAGATGATGCATAACAACGATAAAAATCTGTGAAAAGCTCATCAGTTGACTGTGTCTCATGAATAAGATTTTTTCAGAGCATATAAATTTGAGAAAACTGAAAATTACATTGAGAAGTCTACCAAATTCGGTGCATTAATATAGTTAAACGTTAATAATTTTGACAAATCTAGTACAATATCTGTGAAATTTCGACAGATCATTCATAACAACAATAAAAATCTGTGAAAAGCTCATCAGTTGACTGTGTCTCATGAAAATGATTTTTTTCGGACAATATATTTTAGAAAACTGAATGTTACATTGAAAAGACTGCCAAAGTCCATGACTTCAAATAGTTAAATATTAATCATTTTGACAAATCTAGTCCAATATTTGTGAAATTTGTACAAATGATGCTTAAAATCAATAAAAATCTGTGATAAGCTCATCAGTTGACTGGGTCCAATGAAAAAGATTTTTTTAGGACAATAAAGTTGAAAAAACTGAAAATAACACTAAAAATACTACCAAATTTCATGGTATAAAATAGTTAAACGTTAATAATTTTGACAAATCTTGTCGAATATTTGTGGAATTTGGGCAAATGATGCTGAACAGTAATAAAAATCTGTGATAAGCTTATCAGTTGACTGTGTATCATAGAAGTGTAATTGTCCTCTGCAAAAAAAATATATACCCATTCAAGTCTTCTCCTTACTACCAATACCAGATGCAGATTCCTCCTTACAATTGGTTTCTGGAATCATGTTTAGCATACCATTTGACAATGTCCTAAAGCTTGCCACATACCATCTATTGTACACATGGATGAGACAGACCATTGCTCTTGCTGTTGTCTTTCACTGCCTGTTTTTTCTACAGGAATTAGCCATGACCGGACAGGAAGAATCAGTTCATCAAAAAACCCACCACGCTGTATGGAAAAAGTCACCTGGAAAAAGAACAATATATTTGAAAAAAGTGAAAATTAAAATTTAAAAATGGACAAATTTCACAGACTTACATAGTTAAACATTAATAACTTTGATAAAGTTTAGCTTAATAGTTGACTGTGTCTAATAAAGAGGATATTTTTGGAACTGAAAATAACACTGAAAACACTGTCAAAGTCCATGACTTCAAATAGTTAAACGTTAGTAATTTTGACAAATCTAGTCCAATATTTGTGAAATTTGTACAAATCATGCTTAACATCAATAAAAATCTGAAAAAAACCAAATCAGTTGACGATGTCTAATGAAAAAGATTTTTTCAGAACATATAAATTAAAGAAAACTGAAAATGACACTGAAAACACTGACAATGCTATGCCTTAAAATAGTTAAACGTTAATAATTTTTACAAATCTAGTCCAATATTTGTGAAATTTGGACAGATGATGCATAACAACGATAAAAATCTGTGAAAAGCTCATCAGTTGACTGTGTCTCATGAATAAGATTTTTTCAGAGCATATAAATTTGAGAAAACTGAAAATTACATTGAGAAGTCTACCAAATTCGGTGCATTAATATAGTTAAACGTTAATAATTTTGACAAATCTAGTACAATATCTGTGAAATTTGGACAGATCATTCATAACAACAATAAAAATCTGTGAAAAGCTCATCAGTTGACTGTGTCTCATGAAAATGATTTTTTCGGACAATATAATTTAGAAAACTGAATGTTACATTGAAAAGACTGCCAAAGTCCATGACTTCAAATAGTTAAATATTAATCATTTTGACAAATCTAGTCCAATATTTGTGAAATTTGTACAAATGATGCTTAAAATCAATAAAAATCTGTGATAAGCTCATCAGTTGACTGGGTCCAATGAAAAAGATTTTTTTAGGACAATAAAGTTGAAAAACTGAAAATAACACTAAAAATACTGCCAAATTTCATGGTATAAAATAGTTAAACGTTAATAATTTTGACAAATCTTGTCGAATATTTGTGAAATTTGTACAAATGATGCTTAAAATCAATAAAAATCTGTGCTAAGCTCATCAGTTGACTGGGTCCAATGAAAAGTTTTTTTTTAGGACAATAAAGTTGAAAAAACTGAAAATAACACTAAAAATACTGCCAAATTTCATGGTATAAAATAGTTAAACGTTAATAATTTTGACAAATCTTGTCGAATATTTGTGGAATTTGGGCAAATGATGCTGAACAGTAATAAAAATCTGTGATAAGCTTATCACTTGACTGTGTATCATAGAAGTGTAATTGTCCTCTGCAAAAAAAATATATACCCATTCAAGTCTTCTCCTTACTACCAATACCAGATGCAGATTCCTCCTTACAATCGGTTTCTGGAATCATGTTTAGCACACCATTTGACAATGTCCTAAAGCTTGCCACATACCATCTATTGTACACATGGATGAGACAGACCATTGCTCTTGCTGTTGTCTTTCACTGCCTGTTTTTTCTACAGGAATTAGCCATGACCGGACAGGAAGAATCAGTTCATCAAAAAACCCACCACGCTGTATGGAAAAAGTCACCTGGAAAAAGAACAATATATTTGAAAAAAGTGAAAATTAAAATTTAAAAATGGACAAATTTCACAGACTTAAATAGTTAAACATTAATAACTTTGATAAAGTTTAGCTTAAGAGTTGACTGTGTCTAATAAAGAGGATATTTTTGGAACTGAAAATAACACTGAAAACACTGTCAAAGTCCATGACTTCAAATAGTTAAACGTTAGTAATTTTGACAAATCTAGTCCAATATTTGTGAAATTTGTACAAATCATGCTTAACATCAATAAAAATCTAAAAAAAACCAAATCAGTTGACAATGTCTAATGAAAAAGATTTTTTCAGAACATATAAATTAAAGAAAACTGAAAATGACACTGAAAACACTGACAATGCTATGCCTTAAAATAGTTAAACGTTAATAATTTTTACAAATCTAGTCCAATATTTGTGAAATTTGGACAGATGATGCATAACAACGATAAAAATCTGTGAAAAGCTCATCAGTTGACTGTGTCTCATGAATAAGATTTTTTCAGAGCATATAAATTTGAGAAAACTGAAAATTACATTGAGAAGTCTACCAAATTCGGTGCATTAATATAGTTAAACGTTAATAATTTTGACAAATCTAGTACAATATCTGTGAAATTTGGACAGATCATTCATAACAACAATAAAAATCTGTGAAAAGCTCATCAGTTGACTGTGTCTCATGAAAATGATTTTTTCGGACAATATAATTTAGAAAACTGAATGTTACATTGAAAAGACTGCCAAAGTCCATGACTTCAAATAGTTAAATATTAATCATTTTGACAAATCTAGTCCAATATTTGTGAAATTTGTACAAATGATGCTTAAAATCAATAAAAATCTGTGATAAGCTCATCAGTTGACTGGGTCCAATGAAAAAGATTTTTTTAGGACAATAAAGTTGAAAAACTGAAAATAACACTAAAAATACTGCCAAATTTCATGGTATAAAATAGTTAAATGTTAATAATTTTGACAAATCTTGTCGAATATTTGTGAAATTTGTACAAAAGATGCTTAAAATCAATAAAAATCTGTGCTAAGCTCATCAGTTGACTGGGTCCAATGAAAAGTTTTTTTTAGGACAATAAAGTTGAAAAAACTGAAAATAACACTAAAAATACTGCCAAATTTCATGGTATAAAATAGTTAAACGTTAATAATTTTGACAAATCTTGTCGAATATTTGTGGAATTTGGGCAAATGATGCTGAACAGTAATAAAAATCTGTGATAAGCTTATCACTTGACTGTGTATCATAGAAGTGTAATTGTCCTCTGCAAAAAAAATATATACCCATTCAAGTCTTCTCCTTACTACCAATACCAGATGCAGATTCCTCCTTACAATCGGTTTCTGGAATCATGTTTAGCACACCATTTGACAATGTCCTAAAGCTTGCCACATACCATCTATTGTACACATGGATGAGACAGACCATTGCTCTTGCTGTTGTCTTTCACTGCCTGTTTTTTCTACAGGAATTAGCCATGACCGGACAGGAAGAATCAGTTCATCAAAAAACCCACCACGCTGTATGGAAAAAGTCACCTGGAAAAAGAACAATATATTTGAAAAAAGTGAAAATTAAAATTTAAAAATGGACAAATTTCACAGACTTAAATAGTTAAACATTAATAACTTTGATAAAGTTTAGCTTAAGAGTTGACTGTGTCTAATAAAGAGGATATTTTTGGAACTGAAAATAACACTGAAAACACTGTCAAAGTCCATGACTTCAAATAGTTAAACGTTAGTAATTTTGACAAATCTAGTCCAATATTTGTGAAATTTGTACAAATCATGCTTAACATCAACAAAAATCTGAAAAAAACCAAATCAGTTGACAATGTCTAATGAAAAAGATTTTTTCAGAACATATAAATTAAAGAAAACTGAAAATGACACTGAAAACACTGACAATGCTATGCCTTAAAATAGTTAAACGTTAATAATTTTTACAAATCTAGTCCAATATTTGTGAAATTTGGACAGATGATGCATAACAACGATAAAAATCTGTGAAAAGCTCATCAGTTGACTGTGTCTCATGAATAAGATTTTTTCAGAGCATATAAATTTGAGAAAACTGAAAATTACATTGAGAAGTCTACCAAATTCGGTGCATTAATATAGTTAAACGTTAATAATTTTGACAAATCTAGTACAATATCTGTGAAATTTGGACAGATCATTCATAACAACAATAAAAATCTGTGAAAAGCTCATCAGTTGACTGTGTCTCATGAAAATGATTTTTTCGGACAATATAATTTAGAAAACTGAATGTTACATTGAAAAGACTGCCAAAGTCCATGACTTCAAATAGTTAAATATTAATCATTTTGACAAATCTAGTCCAATATTTGTGAAATTTGTACAAATGATGCTTAAAATCAATAAAAATCTGTGATAAGCTCATCAGTTGACTGGGTCCAATGAAAAAGATTTTTTTAGGACAATAAAGTTGAAAAACTGAAAATAACACTAAAAATACTGCCAAATTTCATGGTATAAAATAGTTAAATGTTAATAATTTTGACAAATCTTGTCGAATATTTGTGAAATTTGTACAAATGATGCTTAAAATCAATAAAAATCTGTGCTAAGCTCATCAGTTGACTGGGTCCAATGAAAAGTTTTTTTTTAGGACAATAAAGTTGAAAAAACTGAAAATAACACTAAAAATACTGCCAAATTTCATGGTATAAAATAGTTAAACGTTAATAATTTTGACAAATCTTGTCGAATATTTGTGGAATTTGGGCAAATGATGCTGAACAGTAATAAAAATCTGTGATAAGCTTATCACTTGACTGTGTATCATAGAAGTGTAATTGTCCTCTGCAAAAAAAATATATACCCATTCAAGTCTTCTCCTTACTACCAATACCAGATGCAGATTCCTCCTTACAATCGGTTTCTGGAATCATGTTTAGCACACCATTTGACAATGTCCTAAAGCTTGCCACATACCATCTATTGTACACATGGATGAGACAGACCATTGCTCTTGCTGTTGTCTTTCACTGCCTGTTTTTTCTACAGGAATTAGCCATGACCGGACAGGAAGAATCAGTTCATCAAAAAACCCACCACGCTGTATGGAAAAAGTCACCTGGAAAAAGAACAATATATTTGAAAAAAGTGAAAATTAAAATTTAAAAATGGACAAATTTCACAGACTTAAATAGTTAAACATTAATAACTTTGATAAAGTTTAGCTTAAGAGTTGACTGTGTCTAATAAAGAGGATATTTTTGGAACTGAAAATAACACTGAAAACACTGTCAAAGTCCATGACTTCAAATAGTTAAACGTTAGTAATTTTGACAAATCTAGTCCAATATTTGTGAAATTTGTACAAATCATGCTTAACATCAACAAAAATCTGAAAAAAACCAAATCAGTTGACAATGTCTAATGAAAAAGATTTTTTCAGAACATATAAATTAAAGAAAACTGAAAATGACACTGAAAACACTGACAATGCTATGCCTTAAAATAGTTAAACGTTAATAATTTTTACAAATCTAGTCCAATATTTGTGAAATTTGGACAGATGATGCATAACAACGATAAAAATCTGTGAAAAGCTCATCAGTTGACTGTGTCTCATGAATAAGATTTTTTCAGAGCATATAAATTTGAGAAAACTGAAAATTACATTGAGAAGTCTACCAAATTCGGTGCATTAATATAGTTAAACGTTAATAATTTTGACAAATCTAGTACAATATCTGTGAAATTTGGACAGATCATTCATAACAACAATAAAAATCTGTGAAAAGCTCATCAGTTGACTGTGTCTCATGAAAATGATTTTTTCGGACAATATAATTTAGAAAACTGAATGTTACATTGAAAAGACTGCCAAAGTCCATGACTTCAAATAGTTAAATATTAATCATTTTGACAAATCTAGTCCAATATTTGTGAAATTTGTACAAATGATGCTTAAAATCAATAAAAATCTGTGATAAGCTCATCAGTTGACTGGGTCCAATGAAAAAGATTTTTTTAGGACAATAAAGTTGAAAAACTGAAAATAACACTAAAAATACTGCCAAATTTCATGGTATAAAATAGTTAAATGTTAATAATTTTGACAAATCTTGTCGAATATTTGTGAAATTTGTACAAATGATGCTTAAAATCAATAAAAATCTGTGCTAAGCTCATCAGTTGACTGGGTCCAATGAAAAGTTTTTTTTTAGGACAATAAAGTTGAAAAAACTGAAAATAACACTAAAAATACTGCCAAATTTCATGGTATAAAATAGTTAAACGTTAATAATTTTGACAAATCTTGTCGAATATTTGTGGAATTTGGGCAAATGATGCTGAACAGTAATAAAAATCTGTGATAAGCTTATCACTTGACTGTGTATCATAGAAGTGTAATTGTCCTCTGCAAAAAAAATATATACCCATTCAAGTCTTCTCCTTACTACCAATACCAGATGCAGATTCCTCCTTACAATCGGTTTCTGGAATCATGTTTAGCACACCATTTGACAATGTCCTAAAGCTTGCCACATACCATCTATTGTACACATGGATGAGACAGACCATTGCTCTTGCTGTTGTCTTTCACTGCCTGTTTTTTCTACAGGAATTAGCCATGACCGGACAGGAAGAATCAGTTCATCAAAAAACCCACCACGCTGTATGGAAAAAGTCACCTGGAAAAAGAACAATATATTTGAAAAAAGTGAAAATTAAAATTTAAAAATGGACAAATTTCACAGACTTAAATAGTTAAACATTAATAACTTTGATAAAGTTTAGCTTAAGAGTTGACTGTGTCTAATAAAGAGGATATTTTTGGAACTGAAAATAACACTGAAAACACTGTCAAAGTCCATGACTTCAAATAGTTAAACGTTAGTAATTTTGACAAATCTAGTCCAATATTTGTGAAATTTGTACAAATCATGCTTAACATCAACAAAAATCTGAAAAAAACCAAATCAGTTGACAATGTCTAATGAAAAAGATTTTTTCAGAACATATAAATTAAAGAAAACTGAAAATGACACTGAAAACACTGACAATGCTATGCCTTAAAATAGTTAAACGTTAATAATTTTTACAAATCTAGTCCAATATTTGTGAAATTTGGACAGATGATGCATAACAACGATAAAAATCTGTGAAAAGCTCATCAGTTGACTGTGTCTCATGAATAAGATTTTTTCAGAGCATATAAATTTGAGAAAACTGAAAATTACATTGAGAAGTCTACCAAATTCGGTGCATTAATATAGTTAAACGTTAATAATTTTGACAAATCTAGTACAATATCTGTGAAATTTGGACAGATCATTCATAACAACAATAAAAATCTGTGAAAAGCTCATCAGTTGACTGTGTCTCATGAAAATGATTTTTTCGGACAATATAATTTAGAAAACTGAATGTTACATTGAAAAGACTGCCAAAGTCCATGACTTCAAATAGTTAAATATTAATCATTTTGACAAATCTAGTCCAATATTTGTGAAATTTGTACAAATGATGCTTAAAATCAATAAAAATCTGTGATAAGCTCATCAGTTGACTGGGTCCAATGAAAAAGATTTTTTTAGGACAATAAAGTTGAAAAACTGAAAATAACACTAAAAATACTGCCAAATTTCATGGTATAAAATAGTTAAATGTTAATAATTTTGACAAATCTTGTCGAATATTTGTGAAATTTGTACAAATGATGCTTAAAATCAATAAAAATCTGTGCTAAGCTCATCAGTTGACTGGGTCCAATGAAAAGTTTTTTTTTAGGACAATAAAGTTGAAAAAACTGAAAATAACACTAAAAATACTGCCAAATTTCATGGTATAAAATAGTTAAACGTTAATAATTTTGACAAATCTTGTCGAATATTTGTGGAATTTGGGCAAATGATGCTGAACAGTAATAAAAATCTGTGATAAGCTTATCACTTGACTGTGTATCATAGAAGTGTAATTGTCCTCTGCAAAAAAAATATATACCCATTCAAGTCTTCTCCTTACTACCAATACCAGATGCAGATTCCTCCTTACAATCGGTTTCTGGAATCATGTTTAGCACACCATTTGACAATGTCCTAAAGCTTGCCACATACCATCTATTGTACACATGGATGAGACAGACCATTGCTCTTGCTGTTGTCTTTCACTGCCTGTTTTTTCTACAGGAATTAGCCATGACCGGACAGGAAGAATCAGTTCATCAAAAAACCCACCACGCTGTATGGAAAAAGTCACCTGGAAAAAGAACAATATATTTGAAAAAAGTGAAAATTAAAATTTAAAAATGGACAAATTTCACAGACTTAAATAGTTAAACATTAATAACTTTGATAAAGTTTAGCTTAAGAGTTGACTGTGTCTAATAAAGAGGATATTTTTGGAACTGAAAATAACACTGAAAACACTGTCAAAGTCCATGACTTCAAATAGTTAAACGTTAGTAATTTTGACAAATCTAGTCCAATATTTGTGAAATTTGTACAAATCATGCTTAACATCAACAAAAATCTGAAAAAAACCAAATCAGTTGACAATGTCTAATGAAAAAGATTTTTTCAGAACATATAAATTAAAGAAAACTGAAAATGACACTGAAAACACTGACAATGCTATGCCTTAAAATAGTTAAACGTTAATAATTTTTACAAATCTAGTCCAATATTTGTGAAATTTGGACAGATGATGCATAACAACGATAAAAATCTGTGAAAAGCTCATCAGTTGACTGTGTCTCATGAATAAGATTTTTTCAGAGCATATAAATTTGAGAAAACTGAAAATTACATTGAGAAGTCTACCAAATTCGGTGCATTAATATAGTTAAACGTTAATAATTTTGACAAATCTAGTACAATATCTGTGAAATTTGGACAGATCATTCATAACAACAATAAAAATCTGTGAAAAGCTCATCAGTTGACTGTGTCTCATGAAAATGATTTTTTCGGACAATATAATTTAGAAAACTGAATGTTACATTGAAAAGACTGCCAAAGTCCATGACTTCAAATAGTTAAATATTAATCATTTTGACAAATCTAGTCCAATATTTGTGAAATTTGTACAAATGATGCTTAAAATCAATAAAAATCTGTGATAAGCTCATCAGTTGACTGGGTCCAATGAAAAAGATTTTTTTAGGACAATAAAGTTGAAAAACTGAAAATAACACTAAAAATACTGCCAAATTTCATGGTATAAAATAGTTAAATGTTAATAATTTTGACAAATCTTGTCGAATATTTGTGAAATTTGTACAAATGATGCTTAAAATCAATAAAAATCTGTGCTAAGCTCATCAGTTGACTGGGTCCAATGAAAAGTTTTTTTTTAGGACAATAAAGTTGAAAAAACTGAAAATAACACTAAAAATACTGCCAAATTTCATGGTATAAAATAGTTAAACGTTAATAATTTTGACAAATCTTGTCGAATATTTGTGGAATTTGGGCAAATGATGCTGAACAGTAATAAAAATCTGTGATAAGCTTATCACTTGACTGTGTATCATAGAAGTGTAATTGTCCTCTGCAAAAAAAATATATACCCATTCAAGTCTTCTCCTTACTACCAATACCAGATGCAGATTCCTCCTTACAATCGGTTTCTGGAATCATGTTTAGCACACCATTTGACAATGTCCTAAAGCTTGCCACATACCATCTATTGTACACATGGATGAGACAGACCATTGCTCTTGCTGTTGTCTTTCACTGCCTGTTTTTTCTACAGGAATTAGCCATGACCGGACAGGAAGAATCAGTTCATCAAAAAACCCACCACGCTGTATGGAAAAAGTCACCTGGAAAAAGAACAATATATTTGAAAAAAGTGAAAATTAAAATTTAAAAATGGACAAATTTCACAGACTTAAATAGTTAAACATTAATAACTTTGATAAAGTTTAGCTTAAGAGTTGACTGTGTCTAATAAAGAGGATATTTTTGGAACTGAAAATAACACTGAAAACACTGTCAAAGTCCATGACTTCAAATAGTTAAACGTTAGTAATTTTGACAAATCTAGTCCAATATTTGTGAAATTTGTACAAATCATGCTTAACATCAACAAAAATCTGAAAAAAACCAAATCAGTTGACAATGTCTAATGAAAAAGATTTTTTCAGAACATATAAATTAAAGAAAACTGAAAATGACACTGAAAACACTGACAATGCTATGCCTTAAAATAGTTAAACGTTAATAATTTTTACAAATCTAGTCCAATATTTGTGAAATTTGGACAGATGATGCATAACAACGATAAAAATCTGTGAAAAGCTCATCAGTTGACTGTGTCTCATGAATAAGATTTTTTCAGAGCATATAAATTTGAGAAAACTGAAAATTACATTGAGAAGTCTACCAAATTCGGTGCATTAATATAGTTAAACGTTAATAATTTTGACAAATCTAGTACAATATCTGTGAAATTTGGACAGATCATTCATAACAACAATAAAAATCTGTGAAAAGCTCATCAGTTGACTGTGTCTCATGAAAATGATTTTTTCGGACAATATAATTTAGAAAACTGAATGTTACATTGAAAAGACTGCCAAAGTCCATGACTTCAAATAGTTAAATATTAATCATTTTGACAAATCTAGTCCAATATTTGTGAAATTTGTACAAATGATGCTTAAAATCAATAAAAATCTGTGATAAGCTCATCAGTTGACTGGGTCCAATGAAAAAGATTTTTTTAGGACAATAAAGTTGAAAAACTGAAAATAACACTAAAAATACTGCCAAATTTCATGGTATAAAATAGTTAAATGTTAATAATTTTGACAAATCTTGTCGAATATTTGTGAAATTTGTACAAAAGATGCTTAAAATCAATAAAAATCTGTGCTAAGCTCATCAGTTGACTGGGTCCAATGAAAAGTTTTTTTTAGGACAATAAAGTTGAAAAAACTGAAAATAACACTAAAAATACTGCCAAATTTCATGGTATAAAATAGTTAAACGTTAATAATTTTGACAAATCTTGTCGAATATTTGTGGAATTTGGGCAAATGATGCTGAACAGTAATAAAAATCTGTGATAAGCTTATCACTTGACTGTGTATCATAGAAGTGTAATTGTCCTCTGCAAAAAAAATATATACCCATTCAAGTCTTCTCCTTACTACCAATACCAGATGCAGATTCCTCCTTACAATCGGTTTCTGGAATCATGTTTAGCACACCATTTGACAATGTCCTAAAGCTTGCCACATACCATCTATTGTACACATGGATGAGACAGACCATTGCTCTTGCTGTTGTCTTTCACTGCCTGTTTTTTCTACAGGAATTAGCCATGACCGGACAGGAAGAATCAGTTCATCAAAAAACCCACCACGCTGTATGGAAAAAGTCACCTGGAAAAAGAACAATATATTTGAAAAAAGTGAAAATTAAAATTTAAAAATGGACAAATTTCACAGACTTAAATAGTTAAACATTAATAACTTTGATAAAGTTTAGCTTAAGAGTTGACTGTGTCTAATAAAGAGGATATTTTTGGAACTGAAAATAACACTGAAAACACTGTCAAAGTCCATGACTTCAAATAGTTAAACGTTAGTAATTTTGACAAATCTAGTCCAATATTTGTGAAATTTGTACAAATCATGCTTAACATCAATAAAAATCTGAAAAAAACCAAATCAGTTGACAATGTCTAATGAAAAAGATTTTTTCAGAACATATAAATTAAAGAAAACTGAAAATGACACTGAAAACACTGACAATGCTATGCCTTAAAATAGTTAAACGTTAATAATTTTTACAAATCTAGTCCAATATTTGTGAAATTTGGACAGATGATGCATAACAACGATAAAAATCTGTGAAAAGCTCATCAGTTGACTGTGTCTCATGAATAAGATTTTTTCAGAGCATATAAATTTGAGAAAACTGAAAATTACATTGAGAAGTCTACCAAATTTGGTGCATTAATATAGTTAAACGTTAATAATTTTGACAAATCTAGTACAATATCTGTGAAATTTGGACAGATCATTCATAACAACAATAAAAATCTGTGAAAAGCTCATCAGTTGACTGTGTCTCATGAAAATGATTTTTTCGGACAATATAATTTAGAAAACTGAATGTTACATTGAAAAGACTGCCAAAGTCCATGACTTCAAATAGTTAAATATTAATCATTTTGACAAATCTAGTCCAATATTTGTGAAATTTGTACAAATGATGCTTAAAATCAATAAAAATCTGTGATAAGCTCATCAGTTGACTGGGTCCAATGAAAAAGATTTTTTTAGGACAATAAAGTTGAAAAACTGAAAATAACACTAAAAATACTGCCAAATTTCATGGTATAAAATAGTTAAATGTTAATAATTTTGACAAATCTTGTCGAATATTTGTGAAATTTGTACAAATGATGCTTAAAATCAATAAAAATCTGTGCTAAGCTCATCAGTTGACTGGGTCCAATGAAAAGTTTTTTTTTAGGACAATAAAGTTGAAAAAACTGAAAATAACACTAAAAATACTGCCAAATTTCATGGTATAAAATAGTTAAACGTTAATAATTTTGACAAATCTTGTCGAATATTTGTGGAATTTGGGCAAATGATGCTGAACAGTAATAAAAATCTGTGATAAGCTTATCACTTGACTGTGTATCATAGAAGTGTAATTGTCCTCTGCAAAAAAAATATATACCCATTCAAGTCTTCTCCTTACTACCAATACCAGATGCAGATTCCTCCTTACAATCGGTTTCTGGAATCATGTTTAGCACACCATTTGACAATGTCCTAAAGCTTGCCACATACCATCTATTGTACACATGGATGAGACAGACCATTGCTCTTGCTGTTGTCTTTCACTGCCTGTTTTTTCTACAGGAATTAGCCATGACCGGACAGGAAGAATCAGTTCATCAAAAAACCCACCACGCTGTATGGAAAAAGTCACCTGGAAAAAGAACAATATATTTGAAAAAAGTGAAAATTAAAATTTAAAAATGGACAAATTTCACAGACTTAAATAGTTAAACATTAATAACTTTGATAAAGTTTAGCTTAAGAGTTGACTGTGTCTAATAAAGAGGATATTTTTGGAACTGAAAATAACACTGAAAACACTGTCAAAGTCCATGACTTCAAATAGTTAAACGTTAGTAATTTTGACAAATCTAGTCCAATATTTGTGAAATTTGTACAAATCATGCTTAACATCAATAAAAATCTGAAAAAAACCAAATCAGTTGACAATGTCTAATGAAAAAGATTTTTTCAGAACATATAAATTAAAGAAAACTGAAAATGACACTGAAAACACTGACAATGCTATGCCTTAAAATAGTTAAACGTTAATAATTTTTACAAATCTAGTCCAATATTTGTGAAATTTGGACAGATGATGCATAACAACGATAAAAATCTGTGAAAAGCTCATCAGTTGACTGTGTCTCATGAATAAGATTTTTTCAGAGCATATAAATTTGAGAAAACTGAAAATTACATTGAGAAGTCTACCAAATTTGGTGCATTAATATAGTTAAACGTTAATAATTTTGACAAATCTAGTACAATATCTGTGAAATTTGGACAGATCATTCATAACAACAATAAAAATCTGTGAAAAGCTCATCAGTTGACTGTGTCTCATGAAAATGATTTTTTCGGACAATATAATTTAGAAAACTGAATGTTACATTGAAAAGACTGCCAAAGTCCATGACTTCAAATAGTTAAATATTAATCATTTTGACAAATCTAGTCCAATATTTGTGAAATTTGTACAAATGATGCTTAAAATCAATAAAAATCTGTGATAAGCTCATCAGTTGACTGGGTCCAATGAAAAAGATTTTTTTAGGACAATAAAGTCGAAAAACTGAAAATAACACTAAAAATACTGCCAAATTTCATGGTATAAAATAGTTAAACGTTAATAATTTTGACAAATCTTGTCGAATATTTGTGAAATTTGTACAAATGATGCTTAAAATCAATAAAAATCTGTGCTAAGCTCATCAGTTGACTGGGTCCAATGAAAAGTTTTTTTTTAGGACAATAAAGTTGAAAAAACTGAAAATAACACTAAAAATACTGCCAAATTTCATGGTATAAAATAGTTAAACGTTAATAATTTTGACAAATCTTGTCGAATATTTGTGGAATTTGGGCAAATGATGCTGAACAGTAATAAAAATCTGTGATAAGCTTATCACTTGACTGTGTATCATAGAAGTGTAATTGTCCTCTGCAAAAAAAATATATACCCATTCAAGTCTTCTCCTTACTACCAATACCAGATGCAGATTCCTCCTTACAATCGGTTTCTGGAATCATGTTTAGCACACCATTTGACAATGTCCTAAAGCTTGCCACATACCATCTATTGTACACATGGATGAGACAGACCATTGCTCTTGCTGTTGTCTTTCACTGCCTGTTTTTTCTACAGGAATTAGCCATGACCGGACAGGAAGAATCAGTTCATCAAAAAACCCACCACGCTGTATGGAAAAAGTCACCTGGAAAAAGAACAATATATTTGAAAAAAGTGAAAATTAAAATTTAAAAATGGACAAATTTCACAGACTTAAATAGTTAAACATTAATAACTTTGATAAAGTTTAGCTTAAGAGTTGACTGTGTCTAATAACGAGGATATTTTTGGAACTGAAAATAACACTGAAAACACTGTCAAAGTCCATGACTTCAAATAGTTAAACGTTAGTAATTTTGACAAATCTAGTCCAATATTTGTGAAATTTGTACAAATCATGCTTAACATCAATAAAAATCTGAAAAAAAACAAATCAGTTGACAATGTCTAATGAAAAAGATTTTTTCAGAACATATAAATTAAAGAAAACTGAAAATGACACTGAAAACACTGACAATGCTATGCCTTAAAATAGTTAAACGTTAATAATTTTTACAAATCTAGTTCAATATTTGTGAAATTTGGACAGATGATGCATAACAACGATAAAAATCTGTGAAAAGCTCATCAGTTGACTGTGTCTCATGAATAAGATTTTTTCAGAGCATATAAATTTGAGAAAACTGAAAATTACATTGAGAAGTCTACCAAATTCGGTGCATTAATATAGTTAAACGTTAATAATTTTGACAAATCTAGTACAATATCTGTGAAATTTGGACAGATCATTCATAACAACAATAAAAATCTGTGAAAAGCTCATCAGTTGACTGTGTCTCATGAAAATGATTTTTTTCGGACAATATAATTTAGAAAACTGAATGTTACATTGAAAAGACTGCCAAAGTCCATGACTTCAAATAGTTAAACGTTAGTAATTTTGACAAATCTAGTCCAATATTTGTGAAATTTGTACAAATCATGCTTAACATCAATAAAAATCTGAAAAAAACCAAATCAGTTGACAATGTCTAATGAAAAAGATTTTTTCAGAACATATAAATTAAAGAAAACTGAAAATGACACTGAAAACACTGACAATGCTATGCCTTAAAATAGTTAAACGTTAATTATTTTTACAAATCTAGTCCAATATTTGTGAAATTTGGACAGATGATGCATAACACCGATAAAAATCTGTGAAAAGCTCATCAGTTGACTGTGTCTCATGAATAAGATTTTTTCAGAGCATATAAATTTGAGAAAACTGAAAATTACATTGAGAAGTCTACCAAATTCGGTGCATTAATATAGTTAAACGTTAATAATTTTGACAAATCTAGTACAATATCTGTGAAATTTGGACAGATCATTCATAACAACAATAAAAATCTGTGAAAAGCTCATCAGTTGACTGTGTCTCATGAAAATGATTTTTTCGGACAATATAATTTAGAAAACTGAATGTTACATTGAAAAGACTGCCAAAGTCAATGACTTCAAATAGTTAAATATTAATCATTTTGACAAATCTAGTCCAATATTTGTGAAATTTGTACAAATGATGCTTAAAATCAATAAAAATCTGTGCTAAGCTCATCAGTTGACTGGGTCCAATGAAAAGTTTTTTTTTAGGACAATAAAGTTGAAAAAACTGAAAATAACACTAAAAATACTGCCAAATTTCATGGTATAAAATAGTTAAACGTTAATAATTTTGACAAATCTTGTCGAATATTTGTGGAATTTGGGCAAATGATGCTGAACAGTAATAAAAATCTGTGATAAGCTTATCACTTGACTGTGTATCATAGAAGTGTAATTGTCCTCTGCAAAAAAAATATATACCCATTCAAGTCTTCTCCTTACTACCAATACCAGATGCAGATTCCTCCTTACAATCGGTTTCTGGAATCATGTTTAGCACACCATTTGACAATGTCCTAAAGCTTGCCACATACCATCTATTGTACACATGGATGAGACAGACCATTGCTCTTGCTGTTGTCTTTCACTGCCTGTTTTTTCTACAGGAATTAGCCATGACCGGACAGGAAGAATCAGTTCATCAAAAAACCCACCACGCTGTATGGAAAAAGTCACCTGGAAAAAGAACAATATATTTGAAAAAAGTGAAAATTAAAATTTAAAAATGGACAAATTTCACAGACTTAAATAGTTAAACATTAATAACTTTGATAAAGTTTAGCTTAAGAGTTGACTGTGTCTAATAAAGAGGATATTTTTGGAACTGAAAATAACACTGAAAACACTGTCAAAGTCCATGACTTCAAATAGTTAAACGTTAGTAATTTTGACAAATCTAGTCCAATATTTGTGAAATTTGTACAAATCATGCTTAACATCAACAAAAATCTGAAAAAAACCAAATCAGTTGACAATGTCTAATGAAAAAGATTTTTTCAGAACATATAAATTAAAGAAAACTGAAAATGACACTGAAAACACTGACAATGCTATGCCTTAGAATAGTTAAACGTTAATAATTTTTACAAATCTAGTCCAATATTTGTGACATTTGGACAGATGATGCATAACAACGATAAAAATCTGTGAAAAGCTCATCAGTTGACTGTGTCTCATGAATAAGATTTTTTCAGAGCATATAAATTTGAGAAAACTGAAAATTACATTGAGAAGTCTACCAAATTTGGTGCATTAATATAGTTAAACGTTAATAATTTTGACAAATCTAGTACAATATCTGTGAAATTTGGACAGATCATTCATAACAACAATAAAAATCTGTGAAAAGCTCATCAGTTGACTGTGTCTCATGAAAATGATTTTTTCGGACAATATAATTTAGAAAACTGAATGTTACATTGAAAAGACTGCCAAAGTCCATGACTTCAAATAGTTAAATATTAATCATTTTGACAAATCTAGTCCAATATTTGTCAAATTTGTACAAATGATGCTTAAAATCAATAAAAATCTGTGATAAGCTCATCAGTTGACTGGGTCCAATGAAAAAGATTTTTTTAGGACAATAAAGTTGAAAAACTGAAAATAACACTAAAAATACTGCCAAATTTCATGGTATAAAATAGTTAAATGTTAATAATTTTGACAAATCTTGTCGAATATTTGTGAAATTTGTACAAATGATGCTTAAAATCAATAAAAATCTGTGCTAAGCTCATCAGTTGACTGGGTCCAATGAAAAGTTTTTTTTTAGGACAATAAAGTTGAAAAAACTGAAAATAACACTAAAAATACTGCCAAATTTCATGGTATAAAATAGTTAAACGTTAATAATTTTGACAAATCTTGTCGAATATTTGTGGAATTTGGGCAAATGATGCTGAACAGTAATAAAAATCTGTGATAAGCTTATCACTTGACTGTGTATCATAGAAGTGTAATTGTCCTCTGCAAAAAAAATATATACCCATTCAAGTCTTCTCCTTACTACCAATACCAGATGCAGATTCCTCCTTACAATCGGTTTCTGGAATCATGTTTAGCACACCATTTGACAATGTCCTAAAGCTTGCCACATACCATCTATTGTACACATGGATGAGACAGACCATTGCTCTTGCTGTTGTCTTTCACTGCCTGTTTTTTCTACAGGAATTAGCCATGACCGGACAGGAAGAATCAGTTCATCAAAAAACCCACCACGCTGTATGGAAAAAGTCACCTGGAAAAAGAACAATATATTTGAAAAAAGTGAAAATTAAAATTTAAAAATGGACAAATTTCACAGACTTAAATAGTTAAACATTAATAACTTTGATAAAGTTTAGCTTAAGAGTTGACTGTGTCTAATAAAGAGGATATTTTTGGAACTGAAAATAACACTGAAAACACTGTCAAAGTCCATGACTTCAAATAGTTAAACGTTAGTAATTTTGACAAATCTAGTCCAATATTTGTGAAATTTGTACAAATCATGCTTAACATCAATAAAAATCTGAAAAAAACCAAATCAGTTGACAATGTCTAATGAAAAAGATTTTTTCAGAACATATAAATTAAAGAAAACTGAAAATGACACTGAAAACACTGACAATGCTATGCCTTAAAATAGTTAAACGTTAATAATTTTTACAAATCTAGTCCAATATTTGTGAAATTTGGACAGATGATGCATAACAACGATAAAAATCTGTGAAAAGCTCATCAGTTGACTGTGTCTCATGAATAAGATTTTTTCAGAGCATATAAATTTGAGAAAACTGAAAATTACATTGAGAAGTCTACCAAATTTGGTGCATTAATATAGTTAAACGTTAATAATTTTGACAAATCTAGTACAATATCTGTGAAATTTGGACAGATCATTCATAACAACAATAAAAATCTGTGAAAAGCTCATCAGTTGACTGTGTCTCATGAAAATGATTTTTTCGGACAATATAATTTAGAAAACTGAATGTTACATTGAAAAGACTGCCAAAGTCCATGACTTCAAATAGTTAAATATTAATCATTTTGACAAATCTAGTCCAATATTTGTGAAATTTGTACAAATGATGCTTAAAATCAATAAAAATCTGTGATAAGCTCATCAGTTGACTGGGTCCAATGAAAAAGATTTTTTTAGGACAATAAAGTCGAAAAACTGAAAATAACACTAAAAATACTGCCAAATTTCATGGTATAAAATAGTTAAACGTTAATAATTTTGACAAATCTTGTCGAATATTTGTGAAATTTGTACAAATGATGCTTAAAATCAATAAAAATCTGTGCTAAGCTCATCAGTTGACTGGGTCCAATGAAAAGTTTTTTTTTAGGACAATAAAGTTGAAAAAACTGAAAATAACACTAAAAATACTGCCAAATTTCATGGTATAAAATAGTTAAACGTTAATAATTTTGACAAATCTTGTCGAATATTTGTGGAATTTGGGCAAATGATGCTGAACAGTAATAAAAATCTGTGATAAGCTTATCACTTGACTGTGTATCATAGAAGTGTAATTGTCCTCTGCAAAAAAAATATATACCCATTCAAGTCTTCTCCTTACTACCAATACCAGATGCAGATTCCTCCTTACAATCGGTTTCTGGAATCATGTTTAGCACACCATTTGACAATGTCCTAAAGCTTGCCACATACCATCTATTGTACACATGGATGAGACAGACCATTGCTCTTGCTGTTGTCTTTCACTGCCTGTTTTTTCTACAGGAATTAGCCATGACCGGACAGGAAGAATCAGTTCATCAAAAAACCCACCACGCTGTATGGAAAAAGTCACCTGGAAAAAGAACAATATATTTGAAAAAAGTGAAAATTAAAATTTAAAAATGGACAAATTTCACAGACTTAAATAGTTAAACATTAATAACTTTGATAAAGTTTAGCTTAAGAGTTGACTGTGTCTAATAACGAGGATATTTTTGGAACTGAAAATAACACTGAAAACACTGTCAAAGTCCATGACTTCAAATAGTTAAACGTTAGTAATTTTGACAAATCTAGTCCAATATTTGTGAAATTTGTACAAATCATGCTTAACATCAATAAAAATCTGAAAAAAAACAAATCAGTTGACAATGTCTAATGAAAAAGATTTTTTCAGAACATATAAATTAAAGAAAACTGAAAATGACACTGAAAACACTGACAATGCTATGCCTTAAAATAGTTAAACGTTAATAATTTTTACAAATCTAGTTCAATATTTGTGAAATTTGGACAGATGATGCATAACAACGATAAAAATCTGTGAAAAGCTCATCAGTTGACTGTGTCTCATGAATAAGATTTTTTCAGAGCATATAAATTTGAGAAAACTGAAAATTACATTGAGAAGTCTACCAAATTCGGTGCATTAATATAGTTAAACGTTAATAATTTTGACAAATCTAGTACAATATCTGTGAAATTTGGACAGATCATTCATAACAACAATAAAAATCTGTGAAAAGCTCATCAGTTGACTGTGTCTCATGAAAATGATTTTTTTCGGACAATATAATTTAGAAAACTGAATGTTACATTGAAAAGACTGCCAAAGTCCATGACTTCAAATAGTTAAACGTTAGTAATTTTGACAAATCTAGTCCAATATTTGTGAAATTTGTACAAATCATGCTTAACATCAATAAAAATCTGAAAAAAACCAAATCAGTTGACAATGTCTAATGAAAAAGATTTTTTCAGAACATATAAATTAAAGAAAACTGAAAATGACACTGAAAACACTGACAATGCTATGCCTTAAAATAGTTAAACGTTAATTATTTTTACAAATCTAGTCCAATATTTGTGAAATTTGGACAGATGATGCATAACACCGATAAAAATCTGTGAAAAGCTCATCAGTTGACTGTGTCTCATGAATAAGATTTTTTCAGAGCATATAAATTTGAGAAAACTGAAAATTACATTGAGAAGTCTACCAAATTCGGTGCATTAATATAGTTAAACGTTAATAATTTTGACAAATCTAGTACAATATCTGTGAAATTTGGACAGATCATTCATAACAACAATAAAAATCTGTGAAAAGCTCATCAGTTGACTGTGTCTCATGAAAATGATTTTTTCGGACAATATAATTTAGAAAACTGAATGTTACATTGAAAAGACTGCCAAAGTCAATGACTTCAAATAGTTAAATATTAATCATTTTGACAAATCTAGTCCAATATTTGTGAAATTTGTACAAATGATGCTTAAAATCAATAAAAATCTGTGCTAAGCTCATCAGTTGACTGGGTCCAATGAAAAGTTTTTTTTTAGGACAATAAAGTTGAAAAAACTGAAAATAACACTAAAAATACTGCCAAATTTCATGGTATAAAATAGTTAAACGTTAATAATTTTGACAAATCTTGTCGAATATTTGTGGAATTTGGGCAAATGATGCTGAACAGTAATAAAAATCTGTGATAAGCTTATCACTTGACTGTGTATCATAGAAGTGTAATTGTCCTCTGCAAAAAAAATATATACCCATTCAAGTCTTCTCCTTACTACCAATACCAGATGCAGATTCCTCCTTACAATCGGTTTCTGGAATCATGTTTAGCACACCATTTGACAATGTCCTAAAGCTTGCCACATACCATCTATTGTACACATGGATGAGACAGACCATTGCTCTTGCTGTTGTCTTTCACTGCCTGTTTTTTCTACAGGAATTAGCCATGACCGGACAGGAAGAATCAGTTCATCAAAAAACCCACCACGCTGTATGGAAAAAGTCACCTGGAAAAAGAACAATATATTTGAAAAAAGTGAAAATTAAAATTTAAAAATGGACAAATTTCACAGACTTAAATAGTTAAACATTAATAACTTTGATAAAGTTTAGCTTAAGAGTTGACTGTGTCTAATAAAGAGGATATTTTTGGAACTGAAAATAACACTGAAAACACTGTCAAAGTCCATGACTTCAAATAGTTAAACGTTAGTAATTTTGACAAATCTAGTCCAATATTTGTGAAATTTGTACAAATCATGCTTAACATCAACAAAAATCTGAAAAAAACCAAATCAGTTGACAATGTCTAATGAAAAAGATTTTTTCAGAACATATAAATTAAAGAAAACTGAAAATGACACTGAAAACACTGACAATGCTATGCCTTAGAATAGTTAAACGTTAATAATTTTTACAAATCTAGTCCAATATTTGTGACATTTGGACAGATGATGCATAACAACGATAAAAATCTGTGAAAAGCTCATCAGTTGACTATGTCTCATGAATAAGATTTTTTCAGAGCATATAAATTTGAGAAAACTGAAAATTACATTGAGAAGTCTACCAAATTCGGTGCATTAATATAGTTAAACGTTAATAATTTTGACAAATCTAGTACAATATCTGTGAAATTTGGACAGATCATTCATAACAACAATAAAAATCTGTGAAAAGCTCATCACTTGACTGTGTCTCATGAAAATGATTTTTTCGGACAATATAATTTAGAAAACTGAATGTTACATTGAAAAGACTGCCAAAGTCCATGATTTCAAATAGTTAAATATTAATCATTTTGACAAATCTAGTCCAATATTTGTGAAATTTGTACAAATGATGCTTAAAATCAATAAAAATCTGTGATAAGCTCATCAGTTGACTGGGTGCAATGAAAAAGATTTTTTTAGGACAATAAAGTTGAAAAACTGAAAATAACACTAAAATTACTGCCAAATTTCATGGTATAAAATAGTTAAACGTTAATAATTTTGACAAATCTTGTCAAATATTTGTGAAATTTGTACAAATGATGCTTAAAATCAATAAAAATCTGTGCTAATCTCATCAGTTGACTGGGTCCAAGGAAAAAGATTTTTTTAGGACAATAAAGTTGAAAAACTGAAAATAACACTAAAAATACTGCCAAATTTCATGGTATAAAATAGTTAAACGTTAATAATTTTGACAAATCTTGTCGAATATTTGTGAAATTTGTACAAATGATGCTTAAGATCAATAAAAATCTGTGATAAGCTCATCAGTTGACTGGGTCCAATGAAAAAGATTTTTTTAGGACAATAAAGTTGAAAAAACTGAAAATAACACTAAAAAGACTGCCAAATTTCATGGTATAAAATAGTTAAACGTTAATAATTTTGACAAATCTTGTCGAATATTTGTGGAATTTGGGCATGATGCTGAACAGTAATAAAAATCTGTGATATGCTTATCACTTGACTGTGTATCATAGAAGTGTAATTGTCCTCTGCAAAAAAAATATATACCCATTCAAGTCTTCTCCTTACTACCAATACCAGATGCAGATTCCTCCTTACAATCGGTTTCTGGAATCATGTTTAGCACACCATTTGACAATGTCCTAAAGCTTGCCACATACCATCTATTGTACAC
Organism: Lingula anatina; assembly: GCF_051362555.1. Lineage (NCBI taxonomy): Eukaryota > Metazoa > Brachiopoda > Lingulata > Lingulida > Lingulidae > Lingula > Lingula anatina. Next base: position 22,296,869 of record NC_141769.1, on the reverse strand, counting down.
ATGGATGAGACAGACCATTGCTCTTGCTGTTGTCTTTCACTGCCTGTTTTTTCTACAGGAATTAGCCATGACCGGACACGAAGAATCAGTTCATCAAAAAACCCACCACGCTGTATGGAAAAAGTCACCTGGAAAAAGAACAATATATTTGAAAAAAGTGAAAATTAAAATTTAAAAATGGACAAATTTCACAGACTTAAATAGTTAAACATTAATAACTTTGATAAAGTTTAGCTTAAGAGTTGACTGTGTCTAATAAAGAGGATATTTTTGGAACTGAAAATAACACTGAAAACACTGTCAAAGTCCATGACTTCAAATAGTTAAACGTTAGTAATTTTGACAAATCAAGTCCATTATTTGTGAAATTTGTACGAATCATGCTTAATATCAATAAAAATCTGTGAAAACCAAATCAGTTGACAATGTCTAATGAAAAAGATTTTTTCAGAACATATAAGTTAAAGAAAACTGAAAATGACACTGAAAACACTGACAATGCTATGCCTTAAAATAGTTAAACGTTAATAATTTTTACAAATCTAGTCCAATATTTGTGAAATTTGGACAGATGATGCATAACAACGTAAAAATCTGTGAAAAGCTCATCAGTTGACTGTGTCTCATGAATAAGATTTTTTCAGAGCATATAAATTTGAGAAAACTGAAAATTACATTGAGAAGTCTACCAAATTTGGTGCATTAATATAGTTAAACGTTAATAATTTTGACAAATCTAGTACAATATCTGTGAAATTTGGACAGATCATTCATAACAACAATAAAAATCTGTGAAAAGCTCATCAGTTGACTGTGTCTCATGAAAATGATTTTTTCGGACAATATAATTTAGAAAACTGAATGTTACATTGAAAAGACTGCCAAAGTCCATGACTTCAAATAGTTAAATATTAATCATTTTGACAAATCTAGTCCAATATTTGTGAAATTTGTACAAATGATGCTTAAAATCAATAAAAATCTGTGATAAGCTCATCAGTTGACTGGGTCCAATGAAAAAGATTTTTTTAGGACAATAAAGTTGAAAAACTGAAAATAACACTAAAAATACTGCCAAATTTCATGGTATAAAATAGTTAAACGTTAATAATTTTGACAAATCTTGTCGAATATTTGTGAAATTTGTACAAATGATGCTTAAAATCAATAAAAATCTGTGATAAGCTCATCAGTTGACTGGGTCCAATGAAAAGTTTTTTTTTAGGACAATAAAGTTGAAAAAACTGAAAATAACACTAAAAATACTGCCAAATTTCATGGTATAAAATAGTTAAACGTTAATAATTTTGACAAATCTTGTCGAATATTTGTGGAATTTGGGCTAATGATGCTGAACAGTAATAAAAATCTGTGATAAGCTTATCAGTTGACTGTGTATCATAGAAGTGTAATTGTCCTCTGCAAAAAAAATATATACCCATTCAAGTCTTCTCCTTACTACCAATACCAGATGCAGATTCCTCCTTACAATCGGTTTCTGGAATCATGTTTAGCACACCATTTGACAATGTCCTAAAGCTTGCCACATACCATCTATTGTACACAAGGATGAGACAGACCATTGCTCTTGCTGTTGTCTTTCACTGCCTGTTTTTTCTACAGGAATTAGCCATGACCGGACAGGAAGAATCAGTTCATCAAAAAACCCACCACGCTGTATGGAAAAAGTCACCTGGAAAAAGAACAATATATTTGAAAAAAGTGAAAATTAAAATTTAAAAATGGACAAATTTCACAGACTTAAATAGTTAAACATTAATAACTTTGATAAAGTTTAGCTTAAGAGTTGACTGTGTCTAATAAAGAAGATATTTTTGGAACTGAAAATAACACTGAAAACACTGTCAAAGTCCATGACTTCAAATAGTTAAACGTTAGTAATTTTGACAAATCTAGTCCAATATTTGTGAAATTTGTACAAATCATGCTTAACATCAATAAAAATCTGAAAAAAAACAAATCAGTTGACAATGTCTAATGAAAAAGATTTTTTCAGAACATATAAATTAAAGAAAACTGAAAATGACACTGAAAACACTGACAATGCTATGCCTTAAAATAGTTAAACGTTAATAATTTTTACAAATCTAGTCCAATATTTGTGACATTTGGACAGATGATGCATAACAACGATAAAAATCTGTGAAAAGCTCATCAGTTGACTATGTCTCATGAATAAGATTTTTTCAGAGCATATAAATTTGAGAAAACTGAAAATTACATTGAGAAGTCTACCAAATTCGGTGCATTAATATAGTTAAACGTTAATAATTTTGACAAATCTAGTACAATATCTGTGAAATTTGGACAGATCATTCATAACAACAATAAAAATCTGTGAAAAGCTCATCACTTGACTGTGTCTCATGAAAACGATTTTTTCGGACAATATAATTTAGAAAACTGAATGTTACATTGAAAAGACTGCCAAAGTCCATGATTTCAAATAGTTAAATATTAATCATTTTGACAAATCTAGTCCAATATTTGTGAAATTTGTACAAATGATGCTTAAAATCAATAAAAATCTGTGATAAGCTCATCAGTTGACTGGGTGCAATGAAAAAGATTTTTTTAGGACAATAAAGTTGAAAAACTGAAAATAACACTAAAATTACTGCCAAATTTCATGGTATAAAATAGTTAAATGTTAATAATTTTGACAAATCTTGTCAAATATTTGTGAAATTTGTACAAATGATGCTTAAAATCAATAAAAATCTGTGCTAATCTCATCAGTTGACTGGGTCCAAGGAAAAAGATTTTTTTAGGACAATAAAGTTGAAAAAATGAAAATAACACTAAAATTACTGCCAAATTTCATGGTATAAAATAGTTAAACGTTAATAATTTTGACAAATCTTGTCAAATATTTGTGAAATTTGTACAAATGATGCTTAAAATCAATAAAAATCTGTGATAAGCTCATCAGTTGACTGGGTGCAATGAAAAAGATTTTTTTAGGACAATAAAGTTGAAAAACTGAAAATAACACTAAAAATACTGCCAAATTTCATGGTATAAAATAGTTAAACGTTAATAATTTTGACAAATCTTGTCGAATATTTGTGAAATTTGTACAAATGATGCTTAAGATCAATAAAAATCTGTGATAAGCTCATCAGTTGACTGGGTCCAATGAAAAAGATTTTTTTAGGACAATATAGTTGAAAAAACTGAAAATAACACTAAAAAGACTCCCAAATTTCATGGTATAAAATAGTTAAACGTTAATAATTTTGACAAATCTTGTCGAATATTTGTGGAATTTGGGCAAATGATGCTGAACAGTAATAAAAATCTGTGATAAGCTTATCAGTTGACTGTGTGTAATAGAAGTGTAATTGTCCTCTGCAAAAAAAATATATACCCATTCAAGTCTTCTCCCTACTACCAATACCAGATGCAGATTTTTTCCTTACAATCGGTTTCTGGAATCGTGTTTAGCACACCATTTGACAATATCCTAAAGCTTGCCACATACCATCTATTGTACACATGGATGAGTCAGACCATTGCTCTTGCTGTTGTCTTTCACTGCCTGTTTTTTCTACAGGAATTAGCCATGACCGGACAGGAAGAATCAGTTCATCAAAAAACCCACCACGCTGTATGGAAAAAGTCACCTGGAAAAAGAACAATATATTTGAAAAAAGTGAAAATTAAAATTTAAAAATGGACAAATTTCACAGACTTAAATAGTTAAACATTAATAACTTTGATAAAGTTTAGCTTAAGAGTTGACTGTGTCTAATAAAGAGGATATTTTTGGAACTGAAAATAACACTGAAAACACTGTCAAAGTCCATGACTTCAAATAGTTAAACGTTAGTAATTTTGACAAATCTAGTCCAATATTTGTGAAATTTGTACAAATCATGCTTAACATCAATAAAAATCTGAAAAAAACCAAATCAGTTGACAATGTCTAATGAAAAAGATTTTTTTAGAACATATAAATTAGAGAAAACTGAAAATGACACTGAAAACACTGACAATGCTATGCCTTAAAATAGTTAAACATTAATAATTTTTACAAATCTAGTCCAATATTTGTGAAATTTGGACAGATAATGCATAACAACGATAAAAATCTGTGAAAAGCTCATCAGTTGACTGTGTCTCATGAATAAGATTTTTTCAGAGCATATAAATTTGAGAAAACTGAAAATTACATTGAGAAGTCCACCAAATTCGGTGCATTAATATACTTTAACGTTAATAATTTTGACAAATCTAGTACATTATCTGTGAAATTTGGACAGATCATTCATAACAACAATAAAAATCTGTGAAAAGCTCATCAGTTGACTGTGTCTCATGAAAATGATTTTTTCGGACAATATAATTTAGAAAACTGAATGTTACATTGAAAAGACTGCCAAAGTCCATGACTTCAAATAGTTAAATATTAATAATTTTGACAAATCTAGTCCAATATTTGTGAAATTTGTACAAATAATGCTTAAAATCAATAAAAATCTGTGCTAAGCTCATCAGTTGACTGGGTCCAATGAAAAAGATTTTTTTAGGACAATAAAGTTGAAAAAACTGAAAATAACACTAAAAAGACTGCCAAATTCCATGGTATAAAATAGTGAAATGTTAATAATTTTGACAAATCTTGTCCAATATGTGTGGAATTTGGACAAATGATGCTTAAAATCAATAAAAATCCGTGATTGGCTCATCAGTTGACTGGGTCCAATAAAAAAGATTTTTTTAGGACAATAAAGTTGAAAAAACTGAAAATAACACTAAAAAGACTGCCAAATTTCATGGTATAAAATAGTTAAACGTTAATAATTTTGACAAATCTTGTCAAATATTTGTGGAATTTGGGCAAATGATGCTGAATAGTAATAAAAATCTGTGATAAGCTTATCACTTGACTGTGTTTAATAGAAGTGTAATTGTCCTCTGCAAAAAAAATATATACCCATTCAAGTCTTCTCCCTACTACCAATACCAGATGCAGATTTCTCCTTACAATCGGTTTCTGGAATCGTGTTTAGCACACCATTTGACAATATCCTAAAGCTTGCCACATACCATCTATTGTACACATGGATGAGACAGACCATTGCTCTTGCTGTTGTCTTTCACTGCCTGTTTTTTCTACAGGAATTAGCCATGACCAGACAGGAAGAATCAGTTCATCAAAAAACCCACCATGCTGTATGGAAAAGGTCACCTGGAAAAAGACATCATACACTGTATATATAGTACTAGTGGTACTGAAATTTACCTGTGGGTGCTGGTGTCACAGATGTCTGTTCATAAATATTGTCTACTGTATCAGTGACATCATACACTGTATGTATAGTGGTACTGATATTTACCTGTGGGTGCTGGTGTCACAGGTGTCTATACATAAATATCTTCTACTGTATCAGTGACATCATACACTGTATATATAGTGGTACTGATATTTACCTGTGGGTGCTGGTGTCACAGGTGTCTGTACACTGGGAATAAAAGTAACAGGACCTCCTGGCGGCTGAACTCCTGGGATGAAACTGACTGCAGTTTGTGTAGTTGGTGTTCATAGGTAGTCAAAAAAAGTTACAATATACTGTACTGACAAATGAAGTGTTAACTGTAGCTTTAAGGGGCACCAGCTTTTTTGTAATTTTCTTGTATGTTTTCTAAGTTTTCTTTGCAGGCCAAGTGGTTTTCTTGTTCTCACTCCCCACATTATACACATGTAGGTCTCCAGTTAATAGTTTGGACAGAGAGATATGTACATATGTATGTGTACCCATCTGATTTATTATTAAGTTATGTCACTATATGGACATATTTCGGGCTTTAGATACTTTTGATTTTTTTTCTTTTTTTAGTACATTTTCCAAGTTTTCTTCACAACCAATGTTTTGCTTGGCTTGTCGCACTACAGGTGTACACTACTGCTTCAGTATATGGACCATTTTAAAATTTATCTTTGTCACATCTTTTTCATCTTTGTGTTATTGGATTGGACTATATTAATAGCATGACTTTGAGGTGATAAGAAATTAAGCTCAGAGATTAATTAAACAAGGATATTTCACATTTTCCATGGGGATAAATGACAAACATAATTAAAAAATTAAGCTGAAGGCAGATACAATTTAACATGGAAAGTACATTCTTTATTGGAATTGTGACATGTTTCACATATACGGGGAAATAATATCATGATTTTATTTTCTATGACTCTCTGAGATAAATAAAGTTTGGAGCTTTCACATTAGCCGACTAAAGGATGTTAAGATATATTTTTTGCAAGTTCAGATAGTAAAACTGGCCATGGTGTTACATTCCTGACATGAGTACCACAATGGAAGGAAGAACATTTATCCCCCTTCGCAACCTGAAGGCACTTGTGACACAGATTTTATATTCAAAGAAAAAGGTAAATTTAACTGATGGTTGGTTTAAAAAAGTATTTATCTTTTATGTGAAACACCAAAGAAAGAACCATAGAAAGAAATAGTCTAAGCTACATTTTGGTAAATTTTGTATTGATCACTAAATTTGAAAAAAGGTTCCTTTATTAGTGCAATCTTTGCCATAAACTTTACAGTTTTCTGGCCAATTGAACCACCAGTTTCCTAAAATCTACTGGATTCACTGAGGTCCAAGTAAATTTTTGAATAGACTAGACATTTTCACTATTGCATTACTATTTGTAATAACAAGACACTGATTCTGTCAAATGGGGTTAGATCCAGTGGAGAACTTCTTTAACTACAAGCAATAAGTTGAAGAAATATCATGGGCAGTTTTTAAAGAATGTGACTTTAAAAAAGTTTGAATCAATTGCAGCTAAATAGTGTTACACTCATGACATTGTGGCTATATTTTCAGCTTTTCAATTTTACTTTTTTTTTTTGCAGTAATGAACAGCCTTGTGGGGAGATAAAACAGTGTTATAAGTTGTACATTGCAGCAATTTTTACAAAATTTCTAAAATATCATTCAAAATAGCCCATAAAGAATTTTTTGAAAATCATGCAGCAACAGATGGGTATCCATGAAAATTTTGTTACTATGGAAATTCATTCTAAGAAAACCAGATATAATTAAAGTTTTCTAGGCATGTGATTTCCTACTTTTCCACTCACATATATATTATATACCTGATCTGGCCAGGTGTCCAGTAACAGAGATGCCCACCTCTAGAAATCTAAAATCTGGAGATTCTAACATTTTGCTCAATAAGGGGGTGTGTGGGGGGTGCTGCCGTTGTGATCAGGTGCTGGGGGGGGGGGGGGGGGGAGGTGGGGAGTGACCATTCTCTCAAACAATCCAGAAGAGAATTATGAAGTTTTCAAAAGATCACCCAACTATTCTGGAGATAAATCGACAGGGCGTTTGCTGACAGTGGTGCAAAATTTCAAAGTCGCTTTTATCCGGGAGATTTGGTTACATGTAGGCTACGGGTGACGGGGAGATTCGCTCTGTATTCAGGAGACTCCCGGATTAGACATGTATACATGTATACAACAAGGCCAAATGAATGTCTCTCCGACGACCAACTTTGACTTCATAAAAAATATGGATGTCCTACCACCAGTTTGTGTTGATTAGATTTATCCGCTGACCCCTTCCTCCCCCCCCCCCCCTTTCAAATAATCCGGGATCCGCCCCTGAGATCTATGATTTTGTAGGATAAAAATGAAAGACACGAATTTAGATAAGATTTGTTTGTTATCACAAACCAGAAGTCTTAGAGCATTTATCAGAAGGGAAGCAAATAGTCTTTATACTTACCCAATAAACTAAAATGCACTCCTTCTCGATTGTGCTAACTTGAAAAACTACATGATTTCAGCTCTTTCCAATCCCAAAAAATCTTCACTGAATCTTTGCATATGTAAGGCGACGTGCCAGTGGCGATTGAATACGTCGTTAACAACCCTAGATATGTTCCATAACGTGCGAAATGCTTGAAAATAGTATTCCGATCCGAATGAACACGTCTGTTGATGAAAAAAGACCGCAGTGAAAACACAATCAACATATCTGTCACAACTAACACACTACATCGGAGGAGAATCGGGGCACATCAAGCGCATCAAAGTTCAGCGCTACGTTCAAGCAAGGAGTTACAACAGTTGTAACTCCTTGGTTCAAGCTATTTCGGCCTAGATCTTCTGATTTTTAGTTCGAATATGAATTGATAATATTTTGGTTGAAAAGGTATTTGAAATATTTATTATTTAAAAGGATCCCATTGTTCATTATTTAAAAGAATAAAAAGTTATTTTTTTACAATCCCTTTTTCATTTCAGTTTTCTGGGATGGTAGGCCTACCGGTATTGTTTGATGTCCATTGCCCGATATTGATCCAGGATCCAGGATTATTTGAAGGAGAGGGGGGGGTCCGCCGCGGATGTTTTGCTTACTCGAGCTGATGGTGTAGCAGCAGCGTTTTTTGGGCTGAAAACTGCAAGATCGATTTCAAGCAGATCTCCTTCACCTGAACATAATATGCATGTTTAATGTGGGGCTCAGCTATACCAGTTTTATTATTTCTCCAAGGCGGCTGGACTCCCATCCCCGAAGTACTGTGCACTGCACTGCACCTACGTGTAGGTGAATGTTCACATTTTCTCTTTCCGTTTGTAAAGACGACGCCCACCAACAACATATAATGTGCAGCGAAGAACCACAACATAATGTGCAGCGAAGAACCACAACATAATGTGCAGCGAGGAACCATAGATATTGGTTCACTATGTGCCGTATCCCGCCCCTCCCTGTACTGTAACCCTGATAACCCTTATGTACACAAGCAAGCTGTCTGAAATTTCAGTTGACTTGTCAACTCTATCATTTATGGTAGCAGTTTCAATAAAATTTTGTTTGGGGGGGGGGGGGGGGGGGGGGGTTGGGGGGGGGGAGGATTTCGCAACCGCGGATCCCCACCTTCAAATAATCCTGGATCCGCCCCTGTAAATCTGTCGAAGAGGAAATGCGTCGAAGAAAGCCACGGCCCCCAGAAGTATAAATTTGAGCTGGAGAATACAAGGGAACTCTTTATTTGAGTAGTTTAAATATGTATAGGGGCTTATTATCACTAGCTGGTGAAACACACTACATGTATTTCGGTCTATTTTAACACAGGTGAGGTGAAAATAACTTAGATTAAGCTTTGGTCATTGGAGAAAAAAGTCTCACATGATGGACTTCTGAGAGCTGTTAAAAAGGAATTTAAAAAAAAGTTTCCATCTCACCTTATCTACACCTGATCAAAGTTGGTCAACCATGCCAGGTTAAGAATGGGAGGAAAAAATGTAAAGTTCGAACACATGTTCATTCGCCGCCAGTTTTAACTCGACTGCAGGGATTATGTGATGGGCGGTCGCACTTGCTAATAGTTCCATGTACCAGTGAATAACCCGTTATCATGCACGAATGTTAACAGTTTAGTCAGGGGCGGATGACAGGCCTCAGATGTGAAGCCGACCCTCGCCCCCTCCTCCATCCCCTTTGACGTGGGGTTCGGGGCCCGCTGAAGGGTACCGAAAATTTTTGGTATTTTAGAGGGCTAACGGTGCCATTTGCTACCGTCTAGAACTATGATTAAGCTAGTCAAAATTCTAATATCAAGGGGGGGGGGGCAGGACCTCCGTGACACCCCCCTAAACCCGCCACTGCTTAGGCTGCAGTGTTTTGCCTGTGCTGCGGCCTCGGCCTCATTGTGACGGCACAAAATCTATGCATTGTACTGGTTGCGCTTACGCACGGCAGGAAAGGTTTCAAAAAGTGTTAACTTTCGACTAGTTCGCGCTCCCACAAAAAAAGAAGGAGAAGGAGGAGAAGAAGAAATAGAAGAACCATCCCGTTCCTTCTTGTGTTGACGTGAAAAAAGTGGGCAGGGGGCTTTTATAAACACCATTCTTTTTATAGCCCGCACTCCGACTGCCTTGGGCAGCCGTAGGTGTGTGAGGAGAGAGCTTTCCCCCAATATACTTTTGAATTAAGCCATTGATTTGTGATTATCATGCAAACCGAATATTGGTCTTCAAAATGGAAAATAGACTGCCTTGTATGAATAAAATTAACAAACCTAGGCGGGACTATCTCTATAGTAGTCAGCGTAAGGAGTATTGCTCTCTACAAAAATTGCCCCGTTCATGGGAAGACGCGTTACTGTCTACCATTAAAAGACCCAGTTCATTAGAAAATGGAACGACTTTTTATATCAACCCTGTATCAATTTTGGATTCCCCGCCGATTAAATTCTAAATCATTCTTACGTATATGGAGATTAAAATAGATTAAAATAAATGAAGAGAGAGAGAGAGAGAGAGAGAGAAGTTGAACACTAAGAATGGAACTATACGGCATTTCGGTACTGAGTTTACTTGTGAATGACCCTTAAATCGGCGCTTAAGTAAGCTCAGTATCTGTGGGTATTTCTAAGGGCGAAAAAAAGGAAGCCAAGATATGAAGTTGCCTCGTGCACAATTATTTGAATGCGCCATTTTTTACGTACTAAAAAAAAGGAATGTCAAGACTCGCCTACCGCCCCCCGTTCCTCTGTTTGAACCCCTTTGACTTATCTGCTGACAAACCGACTTTTCTCGACCTGAGCTCAAAACTAATCTGGGTTATATAGAAACAAGTGAAAGATGTTTCTCTATGATAGATTAGTTGAAAAAAAATACCGAGAGAAAAAAGCTTTATTTTTAGTGTCACTTGCGGTATGAAACATTATATATAAAATATACATATTAAAAAGCAAAAAGCATGCCAGGAAATCTCTTACATTATAATATGCGCCTTCGGACAAACAAAGATGTTGTTGTAATTGCTGAATTAATTTTGTTTTTATTTAAAAATAGAATAAAATAAATTAGATAAAAAAGTATGTTTTCAAGTAAATATTCGATCAGATATTAAATCTTATACGGCGTAGCATCCATTTTATATATAATGAAAAGATAATTTTTACCAATGTGATGAAATAAAGTATAAAATATTGAACGAACAACTTCATTATATGAAATCAAGAATTTCAAGTCTTTGATTAAAACAGCCCGACTTATTCCACTTTTAGTTTAATAATTTTCACACGTTATTGAAATCTGGAGTTTTTATACTTATGAAGATTAAAGCTCGAAAGATTGTTAACGCATTGCATAAAATTGTTTTCAGTTTTAATTTGGCAGTTTTAATTGTGTAGTTTATTTGAAAACAACAGTTTTCACGCACGCTCCTGTCAACATACAGAGACGGGCTACTTATTGCCCCGGCCCTTTATAAGGAACGAACAAAACCGGTACTTTCTAATTTTACCTGGCCACTAACATCATTATCTCGGCTTTTTTCTCTCCGTAGCTCATGAAAAAATGACAAGGTTTACTTTTTATACCATTCGTTTTTTAAAAATGATCCAAAAATATTCACTGGGTGTAAAAGAACATGAGTATGATTCAAGTAATATGTTCAGTTCGTATACGAAGTTCCGATTTCGTCCGAGCAAAGAAAGGATTATGGAGCAACAAACATCGACAACAACGTTAATTCATGTATAGTCATTTTACATCATAACCAGAAAAAGAATGACAACTGATTTTAGTACAATAACAAACGCCTGTGAAAGAACCCGGGACTTTTTCACGTCGTTAATTTTCAGGCTCTCGGTTGAAATAAAGAGTCCGACGTTTTTTAACGCGCTGCAAAAAAAAAAGAAAATAAAATGCCCCCTACCTCCAGAATGTTACGACATGTATTGTTATAGACAGGTATGAATCAAATACAAGCAGGCTAATTCAACTTTGATGGAAGCTGTCAAGCGCACACGGCTATAAATGAAATTTTTTTAAACAAACGTCAAACACAATTACTGCACTCTCCTCTCCGAACATGAAAAACTCCAATATTCTTTTCAAATTCATTAGTTTTGATAGTTGCTGTCAAGTAATAACAGCTTAATTGACAGGTTATATAAACAAACGTCAATCACAATCATTACACAGTGAATCACTAAAGTCGTCGAACACGTTTATTTCAAGCTTCCTACATCCTTTGATTGACAAGGTGCCAATCAAATTCAGTTAGTTTTGATAGTTGCTGTCAAGTAATAACAGTTTGATTGGCAGCTTATATAAACAAACGTCAATCATCGCGCACTGTGATTTCTTTCGCTGTGAAACGGTGATTACGTCGAAAGAGAGCGCTAAAATCTGAAGTTAGTAATTAACTTGCAAAATATTTCAAGAGAATATGTGCAACATGTTTCCAAAACTAGTTCTCTTTTTGAACCCTTCAGCGTGTCTAATACGACACTCTAGATTACAAACTATTTTGTAAAAAGAAGAATTTAGTAAAAGAAACCATTTTAAAACCGATTCAAGTAAAGAAATATGACATTTGACGTTATTCTGGAGGTAGCGCATTAATCTCTTAATAGTCTCTGAATGACATTCATTGGCATTCATTGAGAGACCATTAAATACCTTGCTCTCTTAGCTAGTCAAAATTCTAATTTCAAGAGGGGAATATAGGTGTGATATATTTTTCAAAAACCAACGGAGGGGGGGGGGGGGGGGGGGGGGGCAAGACCCCTCTGACCCCCCTTCGGAATCCGCCACTGAGGTTGTTATACAGGGTATATAAAAAAAAAAGTGAACACTTAGAAAAATATCCAAAATTTTAAAATTTTATTTCATATAACAAATGTTAATGTAAATATAGGTTCGTAGGGAAATTATGCTTCAATGCACACCATGGATTGTCGTGTCTTTTCACGTATGACTGAGCAGGATCAAATTACGTCATGAGGATCAAATTTTTATTTCGAGAACTTTTTTTTTCGCAAAAGGTTGATTAATTTCCATGAAATGGTTCTATCAATGGTTTTCAAATTAAAAACCTGCCAATTAACCTTTTGTTTCCTGTTACTTGTCTGCCACTTATGTTCTTTTGTCATGAACATCCAATGTTACAAAAACTTATCCTCCACAAGTTTCACCTGAAGCAGCATCCATATGCACAGTTTGTACGTACATGTGAGATAACTTCAAAGTTTTAACCCTTAGTCTTCAATTCGGTTTAAAGTGACCACTACGGCAACCCACCTGGCTGGGAAACCAGTGTAATGTAGTTGTATATGTAAAGGTATAAAATGATAGAAATATGTAGGGGTCAATAGTCTGTACTCAGAAGGAGGGCACTGTACGCTGATCTCTAGAAAGCAAAACATGACGTTATGTAAGGTGGTGGAGAGACCTGTGATCCCGAAGTTCCTCTCACTAAGATGCCAAGTGAATGAAATACTACAGCAGCAGTTAGATACCCCAGCATTCAGCCTTATAAGTACAGATAAACCAGGGAAAAATGGATCACTCAGCAGATGAGAGACCTCAGCCACAAGCTGATCCCCAAGGACCCAACCTCTAAGGCTTTAATGAACAACTAGGCAGATTAAGAGTGCCACAAGCAATGAGCATACAACATTTCACAAGGAAAAAAGATATGATCCCGTACGGTGGATAACGCGGTACAAAGGGGTAGGGGGTGGACTCAACTACAATTCATTAAATAATACAGATTTTGCTCCGCATGTTACATTAAAACACACCGTCAAACCATCAAATGCAGTACTATCCAAGAACAACCACTGACACCTGTGCCAACTGAACTCAGGGTCGAGTTGCTTAGGATGTTTAAAAATAGCAAAGTGAAGGCAAAATAATTCACCGTTTTATTTAAAACATTATCAAACTGGTACATTTACTTGAAAATGTTTCTGTATAAAATTTGATAAATTTTGTTACCATAGATCTTGGTAAAGTGAAGCTGCAAAAGTACTGGGGCTGCAGTATTTGGACTTAAGGTCAGTCTCAACATGATTGTGACGATGTCCACAAATTTCATCATATTGTGCTAGTGGAGACAGTGATGAAAGATAGTAGTCTGGTTGGAACAAGGGGTTCACGTACGACCCCCTGACAAGCAATGTGAAGATAAATTTTCTTAATCCATGATGTTTAATTTTTTCTAGGTTTTCCCAGAACAAATCAATGTGGCTTACTTTAACATTAATTTAATAAGTTTATTGAGCACTAAATGGTATGAATACATTTGCAGGCTCACTATAGACTACATTATTTACACAATATATAAAGGATATACATTTATATATGTTTACATATGTATTATGCTTAAATTACACGTGTTAAAGCATGTTATGCTATAAGGATAATTACTTAGTTAAGCTATTCACAGCATTATCAACAATTAGTGGCTGTGATGTACTAAATTGTAGGTGAACTATGTATTTTAACAGCAGTTTTTACAAATTCTGCTATTACTTTGAGGCTTTTTTCACAGGGTGGATTCAGGAGAATTGACAATATCTGATCACTGTCCTCTAGACCCACCACACTGATTTTCAATAGCTCATCATGCATTCGTTGCCTTGCAACAGTGTATCTTGTACATTCCATGAGGAAGTGTTTTTCATCCTCTACACAGTTGCAGGTTTTACATTTTCTCTCATCAAGAGGAGTTTTAGGGTTTGTGTATCGGCCCCTTTCTATTGCTAGGTCGTGGTCACTTAGTCTAATTTTTGCCAGTATTTTGATATCTAAGGAGGAGACACTCATTTTGATGTAATTTTCACATTCATAAGATTTTTTAATTGTTTTGTATGTCCTCAATTTGTTTGAGGTCCAGCTATTTAATTCCTGCCAAAAGAGTTTTTCGATTTTTAAGTTCAATTTTTCTACTAGGTTTTCTATTTGGTGTATTTTCTTTGGTGGATTGCTATCTTCGGAGAAACCCCAACAATAGTGAAAAGATTGGATGGATTCTGTCCATGTGTTTCCCTTTGCTTTACAATTCTATTATTTGGCAGTTGTTCCAGTCTAAGACTATATCTTTGGACAAGTTTGGCTATAGTTCGAAAAATAGGATACCTTCCGAGCTCGGCTCTAGACATGGTATTGCTAGCATGCTTTCTTAGACCTAGAATCCATTTGCAAAACTTTAAGTGTACCTGTTCGAACGGCATTTTATTAATCTTTTTCAGAGACATGTTATTCTGTTTAAGTATCTCCTGTGACCAGACCTCACAACCATAAAGCAAAATTGGTTTGATAAGTTTGTCAAATAAGTTCATGCACAAAAGTGGTTTGGAAATGTTTTGAGAGGCAAGTGCTCCTTTAAGGGAAAACAGGGCTTTAAGGGCCTTTTACTTCAAATTTTCAATTGCTTCCCTTAATGAGCCAGTGTTGGAGCAAACTATTCCCAAATAGGGGTATTGTTTTACTTCTTCTATGGGTACATCATTTATGTGAAATTTTGTTTGATGGTTAAATTTACCCTTCTTGCTAAACACCATTATTTTTGTTTTCTTTGTATTTATGTGTAACTTCCACTTTTGACAGTACTGTTCTAGTTTGTTCAGAAGATTTTGCAGTCCGTCCTTTGTTCTCGACAGTAGGACTAGGTCATCGGCATAAAGTATGTGGTTGATGCCATCTACCTTGTCTGTGGTTTTACATGTATGGAAGGATTCTTTTATGTCGTCTATAAATATATTAAAGAGTGTTGGACTTAGATTATCACCTTGGCGGATTCCAATTTTAGCAAAAAAGGGTCTGGTATAACTGTTTCCTGTGGAGATTCCTAATTTAGTATTTTTGTACATTTGTTTAATCACATTGTAAAATTTTCCTCCTATTCCAAGTTTCTGTAATTTGAGAAGTAGACCTTTGTGCCACACTGAGTCAAATGCTTTTTTAAAATCAATAAAACATGCATAGACTTTCCTATTTTGACTAGTATATCTGTTAATAATTGATTTAAGTGTGAAAATGTGATCAGTTGTTCTGTAACTTGGTCTGAACCCACCCTGTTCTTCGCTAAGTTTGCCTTCCTTTTCAATCAGGTCAGTTAGCCTATTTGCCAGAATGGAATTGAATAACTTTCCCAAACAGCTTGTAATACAAAGGCCCCTGTAATTTGAGGGATCCAAACACTCACCAGACTTATAGAGTGGTATAACTATGCCTAAATTCCAAGCATCAGGGATCTCACCGGAGTTTAAGATCAGGTTAAAGATTTTAGTCATCGCACCAGTTAAGTACGGTCTCCCAGTCTTAAGCATTTCATTGCGTATACTATCTGCCCCAGGTGCTTTGCCATTTTTTAGCTTTCTGAGTGCTTTTTGGACCTCCAGAATGGTTATAGGGTCATCTAGTTTGGGATCCCCAGGGCAATCTTCATATTTTTTCAATTCATCATCAATGTCATTGTCACCTAGAGGCGGGATACCACACAGTTGTTGGAAGTAATTGTGCCATACATCAGGGGCAATAAGGTTGTTCTGATCCTCTTCTTTTTTAAGTTTTTTGATAATTTGCCAAAATTCTTTGGGATTCTTTTCTTCAATGTTCAAAAGCTTTTCAAGGAGGTTGTCTTTATGATCTTGTTTTTTCTTTTTCAGAAGTTGCTTGTACTTTTTGCAAGCTTGATGATAAGTGTGAGAGATAAAGTGATTATTTGGGTTTTTGTGGAGTAGTCTCCCGAGGTGTTTGATATTTCGTTTTACTTCAATGCATTGATTGTCAAACCAGGGCTGTTTTTTATTCCTTTTTCTCTCATTACCATTTTTCTTTGACATTCTTTTTGTACGCAGTGATGCACTAGCTGCGTCATCTAGGATTTTAGTTAAAGACTGACATGCCTTATTTACTCCCTCTTTAGTAGTTGGGAAGGTGGAAGTTTGAAATTCACATATGGCTTCTGTTTTTTTTCACTTTCCAGTTCACTGAGGAATTTATCTGCAGAGTCGATGCCCCAGATGTACTGAATTTTTGGAGGGGAATAACTTTTGGTGATTCCTTGAAACCCTTACTTGCAATTGTAAGATCTAGAAGACAGTGATCTGAGATGTAGTCAATTGGGTGAACAGTGAAATATTTTACACTATCAACTAGCTTATCACTCAAAATTGCATAATCCATTGCACTACAGCCCTTTTGATTGTAACATGTGTAGTACCCTAATGAATTTCATAACACTCTTCCATTCAGTATTCTCAAATTGCTACTAATGCATAATTCTACTAGGGTTCTTCCCTGGGAGTTTATGATACTGTCTAAGTTGTTCCGAGCAGGAGTGAGCATATCTGTGGGGTGGCTACCAGGCACTGGGATACCGTGTAAGTTATCATTTTTATGTACAGACACAGATGTGTCTGTACATATAGCCATCACCTGCGTCTGTCGTCGTCACCGTGCACTTTCACCGATAACACGATAAGTGAAAAACCGTTTTACCTTTTGGCTTGAAACTTACAGAACTGATGAATATTCATAATACGCAGGTCAAGTTCGAAAATCAGCATGATCAGGCCATTTTGATGGAAGTTATGTTGTTTTTATGTACAGACACAGATGTGTCTGTACATATAGCCATCACCTGCGTCTGTCGTCGTCGCCGTGCACTTTGACCACCGATAACACGATAAGTGAAAAACTGTTTTACCTTTTGGCTTGAAACTTACAGAACTGATGAACTTTCACAATATGCAGGTCAAGTTCGAAAATCAGCATGATCGGGCCATCTATATGGAAGTTATGCTGTTTTTTCACTTTTTTCAGCATATTTGCAACACCGATAACACGATAAGTGAAAAACCGTTTTACCTTTTGGCTTGAAACTTATGGAACTAATGAATATTCATAATACGCAGGCCAAGTTCGAAAATCAGCATGATCGGGCCATTTTCTTGGAAGTTATGCTGTTTTTTCACTTTTTTCATCATTTTTATAACACATATAACACGATTAGTGAAAAACCGTTTTACCTTTTAGCTTGAAACTTACATAATACGCAGGTCAAGTTCGAAAATCAGCATGATTGGGCCATTTTTATGGAAGTTATGCTGTTTTTTCATTTTTTTAAAGCATATATGCAACACTGATAACATGATAAATGAAAAACTGTTTTACCTTTTGGCTTGAAACTTACAGAACTGATGAATATTCATAATATACAGGTCAAGTTCGAAAATCAGCATGATCGGACCAATTTTGTGGAAGTTATGCTGTTTTTTCACTTTTTTTCAGCATGTATTCAATACCGATAACGCATTTCAAGGAAAATCAATTGGCCAATTGTCTTGAAATTTACAGGGGTGATCAGTCTTACTGAAATACAGACGGAGTTCGAAAATAAGCTCGATCGGTTCAGTTTTGGTGAAGTTATGCCTTTTTTGTATATAAGTGTTTTTTTCCTTTGATTTAATTCTTAGGCATGTTAACAATCTCATCTGTGAACTAATTAAATATGTAAAGGTATTCTTTTGACATTTTCTGCATCTTAACAATATTGTTAGTTGATTGTATAAAAAAAGATGGTAAACCTGTTATTGTGTATTGTGTAATAAAGTGTCAAAAATGGAAATAATAATAAACTCATATCTTTACAGTTTGTCAGATTCAATCATTCACCATGTTCAGAATCTCAGAATGGAGCAAACTGGACATTTAAAATTGTTCTATTGATATTTTTCCTATGTCAACAATTTTCTTAGTTGTTCATTTAAAAATGACAGTAAATTGATTATTTTGTTATATGAAAAAAAGTTGTTGAAAATGGAAAGAAAATCAATTCAATATAGTTATCTCTTGTTTACATTTTGGCATTTTGAAAGTGTGACTCTGAACTTCCATGGCCTTGAAGACCTTTCCATGTCACATTTTCTGTATGTCCATGATACTTTTATTTTATTATTAAAAATTGATGTTCATTATGTTATATTGCATGAAAGTTGAAGAAAACCCTATTTTGGAAATGGCTGCCAGAACTAATGTGCAGTTTGTGTTGGAAAATCAGTGTGATTGTTTTCTGTTTTGGAAGCAATGCAGCAAGAGTGCTCTATGGGGCTACTGTTTATGGATGGTGGTAATTGTCCCTTGGGGTAGTCACAAGCTAAATTCAGAGCTATAAAATCATTTGCCTAATTAATTTCCAAGTGCCCATTAAATAAAATTACATAAAACACACGTTGAGACTTCCCAGTAAAGTCCCATAGGTTAAGCTCTCTTAACTGTGTCACATAATTAGGAATCTGAGATAATTATGCAGGTAAATGTTGTTTAATATTGCAAATAAGTTAACAAAAGAAAAAAAAATAGATGAATAACAGTGCCTTATTATCCTCAAACACATTGGGGTTATTCATATCATGTTATTACAGCAAGATTAAAAGTTTGAATAGCAGCTTTAATGGGATATTTTTGTTGTGTTTTCTTTTTAATTTATTTTTCAAACACTGGCATTTTCAGCTCCCATCCACCTGAAGCTCTTCACATTTTCTGTATTTCCACATAAGCAGTTGCATTGGTTTTTATGTCTTTAAACATTATGTTATATTATTTTATGCACTGTCATCATTATTCAAATATTGGGATTTCATTATGTGAATTTGAACTCTCATGGTCCTGAAACTGTAATCTTATTGCAGGGGTGGATTGAGGCCGTCTTCTGGGTCTTTCAGATTTTAAAGTTCACATTGATGGGTATCTGTTTTTTCTATTGGAAGACCATCAAAAATGAAGGATGGATCAACAAAGATAATTTGGAATACTGTCAGAAAATATCTCTGGAATCGCTCCTGTTATTGACGATGTCACCTGTTGTGCATGATTAAAATTCAGTGTTGATTGACAGTGCTATTATAGGCATGATTTATTGCATCAAAATTGACAAAATGAACCATTTTCTGCATTTTTATTTTTTGTTTTTGTCTGTACATTTGACGGCTTTGCTGCCTTGTTGATATAATCTGGGAGTGTACCAGTTCGAGCGTTAAAATCACCCATGAGGCATATCATGCCATTTGACTGATGCTGAGCTATTTCTTCCTCAAGGATGTCAAAGGTTGCTTCATCAAATCTCCCATTCTTTGGCTTAACATAAACTGCGCACACAAATAAGTCTTTTTGGAGACCAAAACACTGTCCTGGTAGCCTTATCCATAAGGTATTCTCACTTTTGCTAGACATAACATGAAGAGCACCACTAAATTGTTTTCTGTAATATATGACTATACCGCCGGATGGGCGACCTTTTGTTTTCTTTTTTGTTTTTATTTTGTAGAAGTGGCCATGTGAGCCACTAGGTAGGACCATTGTTATATCACACACTTGGCCTTAAATTAGAACATTTAAAATGGGGATAGGGGAAGGGAATTACATTACATGAAGATGCAACAATGATCTATCCACCATTGAGTAGCGAAAGGGTTTCTCTACAGATATATGTAATGTTTTAAAGCAAATAGTAATAATGGGCTTCATTTGTCTATGCGTTCAGAACAGTTTACCACAGTGATTTCCTTCCTAATGTGGGCGCAGTGAGAAAGTTCGTTTCGCCCCAAAAACTTGTCTTTTAAAATATGAAACAGGGTAAATTTGTAAAACGTGCCGGTCTCCATGAGTCACCAGTGGTAGACTGCTTGTGGGGGCAGCCAGGACGGCCTGTGAACAAAAAGCTTGGTAGGCCTAAATTATATCATTGGCAACAGTACCGCGGGTGTCGTTTTAGGAAGGTTTACGAGAAATCAATGTAATACTTCTCTGTGAATCAATTTTGGGCATCGTTCGATATAGGACAATGGTCATCAGACAAGATAAAAAAAGAAATTAGAAATGGAGTGTAAAAATAACTTCCTTTCCTTTTAAATAATGAACAATATTTAAAAAATCAAATTCTTTTCAACCAAAATATTATCAATATATATTTGAACTAAAACTCAAAAGATCTAAGCCAAAATAGCTTGAACGTAGCGCTAGACTGGGATGCGGTTGATGAGCTCCGAGTCTCCTCCGATTTAGTGTGTTAGTTGTGACAAATATGTTGATTGCGTTTTCAGTGCGGGGTCTTCTTTTTTTCACCAAGATATTTGTTCATACAGATCGGAATTATATTCTCAAACATTTTGCACGTTATGGAATATACCTAGGGATATTTACGACCTAAGAAAATATCATCGTCTCCCATTCAATCGCCACTGGCACCTCGCCTTACATATGCAAAGATTCAGTGAAGATTTTTTGGGATTGGAAAGAGCAGAATACATGTAGTTTTGCAAGTTAACACAATCGAAGAGGAGTGCATTTTAGTTTATTGGGTAAGTAAAAAGACTATCTGCTTCCCTTCTGATAAATGCTCTAAGTCTTCTGGTTTTTGATAACTGATAAATCTTATCTACATTCATGTCTTTCATTTTTATCCTGCAAAATCAGATCTCAGGGGCGGATCCAGGATTATATGAAAGGGGGGGGGGGGGGGGGGGAGGGGAGGGCAGCGGATGCGAAGCCGACCACCCCCCCCCCCCCCCCCTGATGTGGGGTTCAGAGCCTGCTGTAGGGGCCCGAAATTTTTGGTAATTTAGAGGGCGAGCAGTGTCATTGATACGATTTAGCTAGTCAAAATCTAATTTCAAGAGGGGACTGTTAATTAGTGTGATTTTTTCAGAAATCGAATGGCGGTCAGGACCCCCCTGACCCCCCCCCCCCCAACCAAATCTGCTACTGGATCTAATCAACATAAAACGGTTGTTCAGTCATCCATATTTTTCCTGAAGTCAAATCGCATATGGAAACCAGGCCTACAATGATATATATGAGTGGGAAAATGGTAAGTCACTTTCCTAGAAAACTTTATATCTGGTTTTCTTAGAATGTGTTTCCATAGTAACAAAGCTTCAATGGATACTCAACTGTTGCTGCATGATTGTCAAATATGGCCTTATGGGCTTTTTAAAAATTTTGAATGAAATAGAAATTTTGTTAAAAATGCTGCATGGTAAAACTTATAGACTAATGTTGTTTAATCTTCCTAAAAGGTTTTTCATAATTGCAAATAAATAAATAAATAAATAAATAAATTAGAGTAAATAAAGATTTATTTGTTTTAAAAGAATTAAAAATTAAAAGGTGAAAATATAGCTAAAAATGCCAGGGTGTAACATTTTTAGCTGCAATTTCCCCCCCCCCCCCCAAAGAAAAAAATTCTTGGGGCAAGGTGAAATTTTCTCATACTCACTAACTGCTACTTGACCCATCTCTAGACTTATATTTGATGTTTAATTCCATTTTTAGTTGAAATGACTGGCCAGTGAAATAGAACAACAGCATCTACTGTCATAAGCATTGCCTAGTTTTTACACAAGAAAGTAGGTTGTTTAGTATAGCAGCCCTGGACCATGTATAATTATAGACCTTACAATGGCAACCTGAAGAGGCTTAGAAAACAAGGCAGCAAAGCTGTCAAATGTACAGACAAAAATCAGAAAATAAAGATGCAAAATAGGTCATTTTGTCAATTTTGATGCAATGATTAATAATGCTTATAATACCACAGTCATTCAACACTGAATTTTAATCATGCACAACAGCCCAGCGGGCAAATTATGTTGTTTTAACATTGAAACAACGTTGAACCATAACGTTGAGTAGACATTGAATAAATGTTGTATTTGAAAGTTGTGTCAACCTCAGATAACAACGTTGTATCAACATCAGAAAACAATGTTATATCAACCCCACCCAGCGGGACATTAGCCTGGATGTGTTTAGCAGTAGGACATGTTTGATGGCTAAATATATGTAGGGTATAAATGTATGGCCTTTAAGTTAGAATTTCCAAGATTTAGATTAATATATATATAAGAAGATAACTACAACCATATATATATAACAAGGTCACTGTCACCTCAACCTGTCTATCTATACGGCCATTCCACGAAAAGGGGTACAATTCCAAAACAAGAAATGCAGTGATATGAACTTTGCAAAACTGGAAAACTTTTTATATTATTTTGATGAAGAGGTATTCAGAGAGTAGTAGAAGAATTTTAACCCACACCATTACTGTATTTAAAGAAATATGCACGTGTAAACATGGTACAGTATTTTTTTCGTTACGGAGGTTAGGTAACATCTAAATTAGGTTATATTTCAATCATGCCAAAGGTCACAAGCTCCATATTTGATTCAATTATTAAGATTTTTGTATGTATTCAAAATTTTATTGCCCATTTAAGATTTCTCTTCAATTATAGAAAATGCGGTGCAAACACATTGGTAATAAGTGGCTCGTTTTCTATAAATACAAAGCCTGAGATATTGTAATTTAAATATTTTATTAATCATTGGGGACAGACTTGCTTTTTTATCATACTATTTGTTTATGAACAAAGTGCTATCAATCTATTATGATATGAGCATTGATCAATGAGCACACACACATCCAATGTTCAAATGAAAAATGAGTAATTTCGTAACGGAGGTTAGGTCATTAATAGCGATCATATTTGTTTTGATATTTCTTAGCTTAAAGTAGACTTTAGAGGCTGAATTCGGAATTTGTAGTATTACAGATACGACAAACGTTACATAATAACAGAAAAATTGATAAAACATGTTTATTCAAACCAATAAATGGCAAATTGTTACAACGGGTTGTTTTGCTTTCTTTCAAGGACTACATAAATAGTAGTCATTTACCGCTACTGGATACATTTCACCGCTAATATGTTGATCGATGTATCTGTAGAATTCACATTCCATATTTTACCAGATTAAGAGTTTAATTTATAATCTTAGTAACAGGGGTTAGGTAAAACTCTATAGTCTAAATTATGTCATGCCTTTAAACCGTTCAAAATCTTTCACAAGAAAAGCTTCGCGGTCATTAGATTTTTTTTTCTTTCTCTGTAGTGTTTTTGTAGCTCTGTATTTGTAAGTGGCATATTGGTGTCTGTATAACAAAACATTACACCTACTTGTACATGATCGCAGCTATAGGCAATAAAAAACAACACAATACCCGAGAAAGTAAATGTATACAATCAATAGACACGTGTTTGCGGATAATTGTCCATTTAAAGTTACTGGAAGCATCTAGAAGATGTTAAAAACTATTATGTGCTACTGAAACAGTAAAACAGGGCCTAATAACCCCGCAGTTCTACCTGATAAATACAAGCGTTGCTTCAATGCTTAATATATTTCGCCATATGTCTCCCGCGAAAATAATGTCTGCTACATGTACGCTAGTACTGATGTCAGCTAGTACCATTTTTCTTGCCAAGACAGTCCTGAAAACTCCTCATTTCGCTTAAAATCAGAATGATAAATTCAAAAAGGCATCGTCAAGTGACAAATGGAAATCAATTTGAAAAAACAAATCACGATTTACCCTCGATTTTATAGCAAACTCGAGTAAAAACTTAAATGGTTAGCTTATCTTGATAGAATTATCAGCTATATATGTATATTTTATATCTATATTAATACGGGATATAATGTCTTTAACAGCAAGCCGTATGAATTCATACTACATCAGAACATAGAAGTAGAACTACTTCTATGATCAGAACTAACTCACAAAACCACAGAAATAACGTTTTAAAGTATGTAACAGTCATTTTTATACCAATTAACTTATTTCGTAACGGAGGTTAGCATAACGGATGTAATGTGACACACACTCTTTTTCAGTTTTTATCCTTGGGATAACTTTGCATAACTATTGAATGAATTTATTAGGAAGAAGTTGGTCCTTGCTTAACAAAAATGATGTTTTTAACTTTCTAAAGCAACATTTTCTTCAAATTTGGTCCGTTACTGAGGTTAGGCTCTTAAATGCGACACCCCGACTTTTGTGAGTTAACATTCTCTATGATGGAACGCATCATTCAAAATTAACAAATAGCACTGTTTTATTAAACTTCATGTATTAAGAGTTTGAAAAATGCACAGGAAGGCCATTTAAGAGCATTTTCTTTTATTATTACACTGACTTAAAAAAGCGTTACGGAGGTTAGGGGTTACTGAGCGACATTGATTAAACTATGACAGTGACGTAACTAACCAACAAATTCGACAGAGAACACCATGTATGATAAAAAGAAACATGAATTCAAATTAGTTGAGGACTAAAAACACTAAAATACGGGTAAATATAAACTTTTTCTTGTGGCAAATCAGCTATAATACCGAAGCAACACGTCGAAATCGTGCTTTTTGCGGCATATAGACCCCCGGGGTTCCCGTCAAAGCAAGTGGTACTATATTATTTGTTGTTTTTTAAGTAGAACACATCGGGTCCTGCTAAAAAAGGCTAAAAAAAGCTAAATTGCCGATGCCATAAGTCACACCTTAAGAAAAGCAGAAAATAATAGTGCACAAAATAGGAGACTGCCAATTCTGATGCAATAATACATTATGATTAACTTCACAGTCAACATCAAATTTTAATTATATATATATATATAATATATATAATGCACAACAGGTAACACAGATGAAAGTAAAAACATAAGGCTTCAGGCCCATCAGAGTTCAAGTTTACACTTAGAAAGTGCCAGAATGAGAAAAATGAAAATTAAAAAAACAAAAATGCATAAATTTAATAAAAATGATAATCCAATAGAGCTGGTCTTCTAATATGAGCTGCCTGTCAATCCTAAGAATCCTTCTTGTAAGACTAGTTAAAAAATAGTAAGTAATATAGTTTTCTTTCCATAATGTTAATGGTGGCAGTGCACAAAGTAGGTTTTTTGTCAATTTTGATGCAACATGATTAACTGTATAAATACCACCAATTTTTAAATATCTACTATTAAAAACATGGACATTAAGAGAATTTGATTAACACTGAGATTAATGCCCAAGGGAGCTCTAAGTCCCACATTGAAAATTCCAATATGTGAAAGAAAAATTTTCACAAAAAAACTGTATAACTTCCAGAAAATTAACTAATGAGACAGATTTTCCAACTGAAGCTGTATTTTAGTCCTACTGTATGTTTCTTTGTGTTTAGTGTGAGAAGAGTAAGTGACATGATTTTCCTTTCACGGTCACTATGGAGGCAGTGCCCAAAACAGGGTTTTGTTCAGTTTGATGCAATATTATACAATGCTTAACGGCATAATAACCATCAATTTTTTAATGATAAAATAAGATTATCGTAGATATTCAAAAAATGTGACTAGCCCATAGAGTTCAGAGTCACACTTTGAAAATCTCCAAATGTAAAGAAGAGATAACTGTATTGGAAAGAGTTTATTTCCATTTTCAACACCTTTTTCACATAAAATAATCAATTTATTTTTATATGATTAAAGGGATAATAACTCTTCGTATGAGATCTATATTTCACAATAAAAGCATTGTGAATAACTCATAGAAATACAATATATTCAAAAAGGACAACCTTGACACGGATCTTTTGGTAAACTATCGTCCTGTTTCCAATTTGTCATTTTTATCTAAGGTAGTAGAAAGGGTTATAGCAGTTAGACTATTTAAGCATTTAGAAGCAAACAATCTTGTTGAGGAAATGCAGTCAGCCTACAAATTCAATCATAGCACAGAATCTGCACTTTTGAGAATTAAAAATGATTTGTTAAGTGGTGTTGACAAACATTCTGCTATGTTATTGGTACTGTTAGATTTGTCTGCTGCGTTTGACACAGTAGACCATAATATTTTATTGACATTTCTAGAGCAGAGTGTAGGGGTTAGAGATAAGGCCTTAGATCTTTTACGATCCTATCTTGTTGGGAGAATGCATCAAGTTAATATAAATGGTGTGCTTTCTGAACTCTCACAGCTTTTATTTGGTGTTCCTCAGGGGAGCGTGCTTGGCCCGCTTAAGTTTTGTGTTTACACCTTACCCCTTGGAGCAATTCTGCGTTATCATAAGATAGGTTACCACTTTTATGCCGATGATACCCAGTTGTACACATCTTGTAACATCCATGATCCAGCATTGTCTGTGAACACAATTGTTGATTGCATATCAGACCTCAGAGGTTGGCTCATTTCAAACAAATTGAAGATAAATGATGGAAAAACAGAATTTTTAGTCATTACTCAACCCCACAACAAGGGCCTTGCTCATAACTTGCAACTTAAAATTGGAGCTAGTATGGCATTTTCCTCCCCCCATGTAAAAAATTTAGGAGTATACTTTGATTCTACACTTTCAATGGACAAACAGATCTCCAACATCACAAGGTCTTGTTTATTCAACATTCGGAATATTGGTACCATAAGGAAACATCTGAATCAATCTGCTGCTGCTACTGTTATACACTCATTGGTAACTTCCAGGCTAGACTATTGCAATTCTATATTATATGGATGTCCAGATGATAAGATCAAAAGATTACAACGCATCCAGAATATATCAGCACGGCTTTTAATGCTACAGCCTAGGGATTGCCATATCACTCCAATTCTTTTTCGTAAGAAGAATTTCGTTGGTCTTAACTGAGATCCGGTTGCGCGTGCAGGGCACTTTAGGTTGCACGCTAGTTGAAGCAAGGAGTCTTGGTGCAATACTCCTTGGTTGAAGGGCGAATTTGTCTAGTGGCGCTGATCTTTTTCACCGAAACGTGGTTTTGGGTGATTTTTATTGTGCACGTGGTGCATGCTATATCGTTATAGACAGTGGTCTTGCCGTTTGCAACGGTATTTGGCGCAATTTCAGTCAGGTTTCGTCGTCTGCTTCTGAACACGTGGTGTCATGGCGGACAAAACTACATGTAGTACCATTACTAAAAATGGACCTGAACACGTGAGTGATGGCAGGAAGGGTAAAGGGAAGTCGGCTTCCAAAAACCCTAAGTCTGTGGAGAAATCCTCGTCAGAGGATAATATTATGTCATTACTTGTATCTTTAAAAGCCTCTGTGGACGCTCAGGACGGCAGGTTAGAGAACATCGTCAGCCGTATTGATAACATGGAGGCGCAATATTCTCAGTATGACGACGAAGTTTACGTCGATAATGAATGTGTTGAGCCGGAGGAGGCAGGCACAACGGGTGAAAAAAGGAAGTTGGACTCGTATCTTCCCGACACGGAAGACAACCTGTTTAAGCACATGGCCAAGAAGTTTAACATGTCGGAGGAAATGGCCGACAACGTGGATGATGTGCTGGCCAAAACTGTGAACGATCTTTTTATGAATGGCCTGGACGAACAACATTTAAACGAGTTGATTAAACAGAACCACAGGCCAGGTAACTGTGATTACCTGCAAGTCGTGAAAACCAACCAGTTGATATGGGACCAGGTCCCAGGTTGGACCAAAGCAAACGATAGGAAAATGCAAAACATAGCACATACTTTGGTTAAAGGTGCAAACATTTTAGTTAAAACTGTAAACCAGATGGCCTTATACGAAAGGAATCCAGAAAAGGACACGAGTGATCATATTGGCAGCATGATCGAAAACTGCAACGATGTCCTAGCACTCATGGGACATATGAACAGGCAGATAAATATGACAAGGAAAGATTTTTTGAAACCGCAATTGAGCGGAGAATATGCTCACCTCTGCAGTCATGAGCTGACTTACAGCCAAAAATTTTTATTTGGAGACGATCTTCCCAAAATGGCAAGGGATATAGAGGATTGCTCAAAAATCAAACATAAATTGTTTGACAGATCTCTCAGAGGACGTAGAGGACGTGGTGTCAGAGGCCGTGGATCTGTGTACAGAGGTGTTAATCGACCTACTGGAGGGGGAAGACCCAGAGTGTGGCAGGATGATCCTGGAGCAGGGCCTTCTTTTGCAAAAAACTATGTACGCAGGGGACAGAGGAATCTGCCCAAGCAATAAATGAGGTAAATAATTATTTTGAAGCAGGTAGATTGGCTGACTTTATTGATCAATGGAAACTGATTACAAGTGACCTATTTATTCTTGACATTGTAAAGCATTGTCATATTAATCTAGATTTCAACGGTGGGATTCCAGCCATTGTGAAATCAAATTGCAAGTTTAATAGGTTAGAAATGTCCATTATTGACATAGAAATTAAAAAATTATTGGACATGAAAGTGATTATTCCTGTGAATAGTGAAGCAGGCCAAATTTTATCACCGATTTTTTTGAGACAAAAAGAAAATGGTGAATACAGATTAATTCTGAATCTAAAGGAATTAAATCGGTTCATTCCATATCAGCATTTTAAGATGGAAACCTTTGAGAAAACCCTACCATTGATAACCAAAAATGTAAAAATGGGGTCTGTCGATATCCGTCATGCTTATTATTCAATTAAATTTGCAGATGAACAGCAAAAATTTTTTAGATTCCAGTGGAGGGATAAAATCTACCAATATACCTGCTTACCCAATGGGGTCAGTGAAGGCCCGCGATTGTTTACAAAACTTCTTAAACCAGTTTTTGGGAAACTGAGAAGTTTAGGTTATGTTAGTTCAGGGTACATTGATGACAGTTTAATAATTGGCAGTGATGATTTAGAATGTACGGAGAACTTAAATGCAACAGTTACACTTCTGTCCAAATTGGGTTTCATCATAAATGAAGACAAATCAGTTTTGAGACCAACAAGCAAGTTAAAATTTTTGGGAAATGTTATTGATTCTGACAAAATGATAGTAACAATGCCACTTGACAGGCAGGAGAAAATAATTTCTGCATGCGAAGAGTTGTATAATGTTTCAAAGGCACCTATTAGACAAGTGGCGAGAGTCATTGGGTTGTTAGTAGCAAGTTTTTCAGCTGTGGATTATGGCAAACTGTACTATAGGAAGTTAGAAAGAGCAAAGATTAAGGCTTTACAAGAATCGAAGGGTAACTATGATGCACCCATGATAATATCAAACAGTATGAGGTCAGATTTAATTTGGTGGATTGTCAACTTGAAATCCCAGCATAGGGTTATTGCTAGACCAAACCCCTCAGAGACTTTACATACAGACGCATCCACTTTAGGTTGGGGTGCAAGTTATAAAAACAATAATTTTGGAGGTAGATGGACGAATGTAGAGGGTAAATTGCCTATTAATGTATTAGAATTAATGGCCATTTTGAATGCACTCAAGTCCCTCAAACGTGATCTTAAGTCAAAGCATATTAAGGTGATGTCAGATAACACTACGGCAGTGTCATACATTAACAACATGGGAGGCACAGTTTCTGAAAACTGTAATAAAGTAGCATGTGACATATGGATTTGGTGTATATCACATGATGTCTGGTTAACATGTACACATATAGCTGGCAAAAATAATGAGGCAGCAGATAAGGCTTCCAGAGAATTCAAGGATGATCTTGAATGGAAATTAGACAGCAAGATTTTTCATAAGATATGTAATTTTTGGGGAACCCCAGATATAGACTGCTTTGCATCTAGAATAAATGCTCAAGTAGAAACATATTGTTCATGGAAGCCTGATCCAAACTGCTCTTTTGTTGATGCTTTTACCATTGACTGGGAAACTTTTAACTCAGTTTATTTGTTTCCACCTTTTAGCTTACTGGGAAACTGTGTGCAGAAAGTCAGACAGGACAGAGCCAAGGGAATCATTGTAGCACCAATGTGGCCCACACAAGCATGGTTTCCGAGACTGATGGAATTGTTGGTGGAGAAACCAGTCATAATACAGAAAAAGAAGAATCTTTTAAGACTTCCTCACCTGCAGTTGAAACACCCTTTGGAAGGGAAATTAAGACTGA
This sequence comes from Lingula anatina, assembly GCF_051362555.1. Lineage (NCBI taxonomy): Eukaryota > Metazoa > Brachiopoda > Lingulata > Lingulida > Lingulidae > Lingula > Lingula anatina. The sequence continues at coordinate 22,266,329 of NC_141769.1, read as the reverse complement.
TTGCTTGCAAAGTGTCAGGAATAGTTTCAGAGAACGAGGATTTTCAGAGGACTCTACCAAAATACTTATGTTGTCTTGGAAAACAGGGACACAAAAACAATATAACACACACATTAACAGGTGGTTTCAGTACTGTAGTAAAAGGACAATTACTCCACTTTCGCCAACTTTGGAAGCAGTAATCGAGTTTTTAACTGAACAATTTAATAAAGGTTTGGGTTATGAGAGTTTGAACACTGCACGTGGAGCTCTCTCAGCTTTAGGAATAAACTTTGATGGATTCAGAATTGGAAATCACCCATTAATTATCAGATACATGAAGGGTGTGTTTGCAGCCAGACCATCACAACCCAGATACACAGAGGTGTGGGATGTTGAAAGAGTATTGACATATTTGAGGAAACTTTCTCCTGTTAAGCATATAACTCTCAAAGATTTGACATTAAAGCTAGTGATGCTCATGGCTCTGACTCAAGCTGCACGTACACAAACTTTGCAGTTGTTAAGTTTTCAAGGTTATAAAAAATTGAGAACTGAGTTTTTGTTCAAGTTAGATGGTTCTTTAAAACAAAATAGGCCAGGTTATAATGTTGTTTCAGTATCTTTTAAGGCCTACCCTCCAGACAGGAGGCTTTGTGTGTATACTGTATTGAAGGAATATTTGTTTCGCACAAAAGTCATGAGAAATGACAAGAACTGTGCACGTTTGTTAATAAGTTACATGAAACCACATCATAATGTCGCAAGAGACACAGTAGCAAGATGGATAAAAACTGTTATGAGTAGAGCTGGTATAGACACTTATACATTTAGCTCTCACAGTGTTAGAGCTGCAGCTACCTCTAAGGCAAAAGCCTCTGCAGTACCTATATTAGTCATTATTGACAAAGCTGGTTGGTCTAAGAAAAGTACTTTTGCGAAGTTCTATGACAAGCGCATTGTAAGTAATCAAGACAGATTCCAGGATGGAGTTCTGGGTAAATAAAGAATCTTTTGAAATGAATGAAATGTTTGTCACATCAAGCTTTAAAGTCTCAGTTAAGACCAACGAAATTCTTCTTACGAAAAAGAATTAAAAAAATTTAACGAGACTTACCTTGGTTAAGTCGAAGTTTGATTTCAATTCTTTGAGTAAAGAATTGAGGGAGGGCTTAACTGCCACCCTCCCACCCAACTTTGGGTTACAGCTCATTGCTTGTATTATAGAGGAAGAGAGCTGTGGGGAATTAATGTAATTAATTCCATGTGGTTAATGTGACAAACACTTTGAAAAGTGCCCTGCGCGCGCAACCGGATCTCAGTTAAGCCCTCCCTCAATTCTTTACTCAAAGAATTGAAATCAAACTTCGACTTAACCAAGGTAAGTCTCGTTTAATTTTTTAAATTTTAAAGCATCTGCACTGGTTACCAGTTAGGGCCAGAATTTTATTTAAGGTTTTAGTTTTTACACATGCTGCTTTTTATAATCTAGCTCCACCATATATAACTGATTTAGTCAAACATTATAGCCCTCAAAGATCCCTGAGGTCTGGTGACAAACTTTTACTGAAAGTTCCAAAATCAAGGTTAAAATCATATGGTGACATATCATTTTGTGTAGCTGCACCAGTAGAGTGGAATAAGTTGCCAATTTTTCTTAGACAAATAGAATCACAAGAATCTTTTAAAAAGGAATTAAAAACTCATATTTTTAAGACATTTTATTCATGAATCTTAAATTTTATAATTTTAAAGAAACCTTGGATTTTTTACTTTTAATTACTGTTTATTACAATTAAGTTAGTTTAGCTCTTATTTATATAAAATATATCTTAACCATTTTTATCTATAAACTTCTTTGTATTTTATGTTGTACAGTCTATTGAACATTTTATGGATTTTAGACTTGAAATAAATATATTATTATTATTATTATTATTATATTCTGTTTTACCACAAAAACGGCAGTTATGGCTATTATTCTGATATCTGAGCTTGTCTTAAGACCACGTGACCTCCATTGATGGCTATACTCTGTTAAAATCTCTTAAGAGATTTAACAAAAAAAACCAAACTTTTTAGAAAAAAACCAGGGACTAACTTTGAATGTAAAAATGGATTCATTAACCATTGGTAAGCATGGGAAAATTGTTGTTTACTCCAGGAAAATTCATTTTTTGGCCGAAACGAAGAGTTATTATCCCTTTAATTAAAAAATTGTTGACATAGGAAAAATATCAATAGAACAATTTTAAATGTCCAATTTGCTCCAAGGTAAAATGGTTTTTCACTTATCGTGTTATCAGTGTTGCATATATGCTGAAAAAAGTGAAAAAAAAGGATAACTTCCACAAAAATTACCCGATAATGCTGATTTTCTAACTTGACCTGCATTTTAGTAAGATTGATTAAACCTGTGAGTTTCATGACAACAGTCTTATCGGTTTGCCTTGAAATGTGTTTACAGTGTTGAATATATTCTGAAAAGTTAAAAAAAAACAGCATAACTTCCATAAAAATGGCCCAATCATGCTGAAGTTTGAACTTGACCTGTGTATTATGAATATTCATCAGTTTTGTAATTTTCAAGCCTAAAGAAAAAATGGTTTTCCTTTTTATCGTGTTATCGGTAAAAGTGCATGGCGGCGACGACAGACACAGGTGACGGCTATATGTACAGACACATCTGTGTTCATGTACATAATAATAATGACACTAGGTATGCTTCAGATAAACTCTTAATTTACCTTTTTATGAAATGTAACTGTTACATGATGATGATTCTAAATAATTCATTTGACAAAATAAAATAAGTGTCCTGTTATTACAAATTGTAATGCAATAGGTGAAAATGTCCAGTCTATTAAATAATTTACCTGGATCTCAGTGGATTCAGTAGATTTTAGGAAAATGGTGGTCCAATTGGCCAGAAAGCTGAATAGATTATGACAAAGATTGCACTAACAAAGCAGCCTTTTTATGTACAGACACAGATGAGTCTGTACATATTGCCGTCACCTGTGTCTGTCATCGCCGTCGTCACCGTCGACATGCACTTTCAGCATAAACATGATAAGTGGAAGACAGTTTTACTTTTGGCTTTATATTTACAGAGCTGATGAATATTTATAAAATGTAGGTCACGTATGGAAATCACCATGATCAGGCCATTATTTTAGCAGTTATGCTTTTTTTTCAACCGATAGGCCTGTTGTCATGAAGCTCACAGGTTTAATCAATCTTACTAAAATGCAGGTCAAGTTAGAAAATTGACATGATCAGCCATTATTTTATAAGTTAAGCTGTTTTCTCACTTTTCGTCATATATACAACACTGTTAACACATTTCGAGGAAAACCAATAGGCTTATAGACATGAAACTCACAGGAGTGCTTAATCTTACTAAAATACAGGTCGAGTTCGAAAATAAGCTAGATTGGTTTGGTTTTGATGCAGTTATGCCTTGTTTATAAGTGCTTTTACCTCAGATTCAGTCTTGTTTACATTTTGGCAATTTCAAGGTGTGACTTTGAAGTTCATAGTCCCCATAGTCCCGAAGACCTTTGCCAGGCACATTTTTATGTACAGACACAGACGTGTCTGTACATATTGCCGTCACCTGCATCTGTCGTAGCCGCCATCACCGTTGCTGTGATCTTTTCATCATATATTCAACACTGTAAATACATTTCAAGGCAAACTGATATGCCTGTTGTCATGAAACTCATTTTGGTAATTTCAAGGTGATACTTGAAGTTCCATAGTCCCAAAGACCTTTACTAGTCATATTTTCTGAATAAACATGATACTTCTATTTTATCATTAAAAATTGATAGTGATTATGCTGTTAAGCATTATGCAATATTGCATCAAAATTAAAGAAAACTATTCTAGGCACTTCTGCCATAGTGCCCATTAAAGGAAAACCATGTCACTCACTCTTCTCAAATTTACAGGAAAGAAACATGGGCCTTAAATGCAGCTTCCTTTGGAAAAGCAGTCTGTTTATTTATTTTTCTGAAAGTTTTACATTTTTTGTGAAAATTTGATTTTTGTATATACGCATTTTCATTATTTTGTGCATTGTTATTTTCTGCTTTTTTTCTGTACATTTGACAGCTTTGCTGCCATGTTATTGTTGTTCTGCATCATTTGTACAAATTTCAGTAATGTGGGACTAGATTTGACAAAATCATTAACGTTTAACTATTTTAAACCATGGAAATTGCTAGTCTTTTCAATGTAATTTTCAGTTTTCTCAAATATATTGGGTGAAAAAATCTTTTTAATTGGACATAGTCAACTGATAAGCGTATCACAGATTTTTATTGTTGTTATGCATCATTTGTACAAATTCAGTTATGCTGCACTAGATTTGTCAAAATTGTTAACGTTTAACTACTATAAGCCATTTAATTCTAGTCTGTTCAATTCCAGGTGACCCTTTCCATATAGCATGGCTGCTTCTTGGTCAACTAACACTTCCTGTCTGGTCATGGCTATTTCCTTTAGAAAAAGCCTGCAGTGAAAGATAGCAGTAAGAGCTAGTCCATGTCTAATCCATGTGTACAATACATGGTATGTGGAAAGATTTAGGACATTGTGAAATGGTGTGCTAAACTCGATGCCAGAAACCCATTGTAAGGTGGAATCTGCATGTGGTATTGGCAGTAAGGAGAAGTCTTGAATGGTTATATGTTGTTTTTCAGATGACATTTGTGGGTAATTTGCCACTTCTTACACAAACGAACTCAAATCATAACATTTTGTTTCATTTGAGACTGAATGATATGTTGAAAAATTGAAAAACTTGTTTTCAGTAATTCACTATTCTCACAAAAATTGCCAATAAACTACACTTCTATTACATACAGTCCACTGATAAGCTTATCACAGATTTTTATTGTTGTTCTGCATCATTTGTACAAATTTCAGTAATGTGGGACTAGATTTGTCAAAATTATTAATGTTTAACTATTTTAAACCATGGAATTTGCCAGTCTTTTCAATGTAATTTTCAGTTTTCTCAAATATATTGGGTGAAAAAATCTTTTTAATTGGACATAGTCAACTGATAAGCTTATCACAGATTTTTATTGTTGTTATGCATCATTTGTACAAATTCAGTTATGCTGCACTAGATTTGTCAAAATTGTTAACGTTTAACTACTATAAGCCATTTAATTCTAGTCTGTTCAATTCCAGGTGACCCTTTCCATATAGCATGGCTGCTTCTTGGTCAACTAACACTTCCTGTCTGGTCATGGCTATTTCCTTTAGAAAAAGCCTGCAGTGAAAGATAGCAGTAAGAGCTAGTCCATGTCTAATCCATGTGTACAATACATGGTATGTGGAAAGATTTAGGACATTGTGAAATGGTGTGCTAAACTTGATGCCAGAAACCCATTGTAAGGTGGAATCTGCATGTGGTATTGGCAGTAAGGAGAAGTCTTGAATGGTTATATGTTGTTTTTCAGATGACATTTGTGGGTAATTTGCCACTTCTTACACAAACGAACTCAAATCATAACATTTTGTTTCATTTGAGACTGAATGATATGTTGAAAAATTGAAAAACTTGTTTTCAGTAATTCACTATTCTCACAAAAATTGCCAATAAACTACACTTCTATTACATACAGTCCACTGATAAGCTTATCACAGATTTTTATTGTTGTTCTGCATCATTTGTACAAATTTCAGTAATGTGGGACTAGATTTGTCAAAATTATTAATGTTTAACTATTTTAAACCATGGAATTTGCCAGTCTTTTCAATGTAATTTTCAGTTTTCTCAAATATATTGGCCGAAAAAGTCTTTTTCATTTGACATAGGCAACTGATAAGCTTATCACAGATTTTTATTGTTGTTATGCATCATTTGCACAAATTTCACAACTATTTGACCAGATTTGTCAAAATTATTAATGTTTAACTATTTTAAACCATTGAATTTGCCAGTCTTTTCAATGTAATTATCAGTTTTCTCAAATATATTGTCGGAAATAATCTTTTTCATTGGACAAAGCCAATTAACAAGCTTATCACAGATTTTTACTGTTGTTATGCATCATTTGTACAAATTTCAGTAATGTTGGACTTGATTTGTAAAAATTATTAACATTAACTCTTTTATGCTGTTGGAATTTGCCAGTCTTTTCAATGTAATTTTTAGTTTTCTAAAATATATTGGGCAAAAAAATCTTTCTCGTTGGACATAGTCAACTGATAAGCTTATCACAGATTTTTATTGATCTTATACATCATTTGTACAAATTTCACAAAAGTTGGATTAGATTTGTCAAAATTATTAACGTTTAACTACTATAAGCCTTGTAATTACAGTCTTTTCAATTCCAGTTGACCCTTTCCATATAGTATGGCTGCTTCTTGGTGAAGTGACACTTCCTGTCTGGTCATGGCTAATTCCTATAAAAAAAGCAGGCAGTGGGAGACAGCAACATGAGCAAGGCCATGTCTCATCCATGTATACAACAGATGGTATGTGGAAAGATTCAGGACATTGTCAAATGGTCATTGTCAACTGAATGAGGTGTAAGTTTAAAAAAAGAGGGGTGGGAAAAGAAATGTCTCAAATTACTGAATTTATGTAAGATGTAAGTATGATTTATATAATTTTGTGGGACATATAGGTTATAAATATCACGTAAGATGGAAGCATGTTTAAGTACAGGGTTACTACTTAATATGGAATATTATTTTTGGGCGAGTAAATTTTCTACAAAATATTTATTTTCTCTCTAACTATTTTAAATCCAAAACTGAGGTGCCACTCCATGTGTAGCCAGGTGTGTTACCTAATTACCACACAACTCTCGAAACAATTGATGCATGCAGTTGCATGTTCTGTGGTAAAAAATGTGAGGGGTGGTATTTTCGGCAATTTCTGCCCTTGTATAAAAACGCATGGGTTTAGTCAATATTTGAAGTGTATTTAAGGAAACAACAAAGGGATCGCTCTGAAACTTGACAGGTACCAGAAAATATGTTTCGACAGCTAAGCAACGCAGCTTACTATGGGATTTTTGCTCTCAGAGAAAATGGCCAGAAACGGACAGTCATTGCCAGGCAATTCAACATTTAAGCAGGAACCGTTAGTAAAGTCCTCCAAGGAAATGCTACAACAGGGGCACCTACTCCAATACCTCAACCAGGGTGTCTGCGTATCACACCAAGAAGAGAGGATTGCCTTCTCCTTAGAGTGCGCCATGCTGGTCGTACAAAGACAACCAGTGTCCTCAGAAAAGAGTGGCAGAATGTCATTCAAACACCCGTTTCAAGATCCCTCGTAAACAAGAGATTACTGCAAGTTGGTTATTTTGCACAAAGACCAGTAGGGAAACCACTGTTAACAGCAGGTCATATACAGCGACGTCTGCAATGGACTGGGAACCACGTGCGTTTGGAGCGAAACCGCTGGAATCACGTCATTTTCAGTGATGAGGCCAGATATGGATTTTTTAGGGTTGACCGTCGAATCCGTGACTGTCGACATGTACGAGAGCCATAAATCAGTGATTGTGTACTGCCTAGGGTGCAAGCAGGGGGTGGCAACGTCTCTGTTTGGGGAGCATTTCATGCCAGTGCTCAGAACCAGTTGGATTTTCTAGGAGGCAACCTCAACCAGGATTCCTACAGAGACATTCTACAGCAAACAATGCTTCGATTTGTAAGAGTCATCTTCAGGAACAACTTTTTGTACCAAGACGATTGCGCAACCCCACATCAAGCTCGCAGAATCTCTGTTTTTCTTCAAAACCAATGGGTTCAGCAACTGCCCTGGCCTGCAGACCCCAAATATGAACCCAATTGAAAATCTGTGGGTGGAAGTAACTCACAGAATTAATAGCTATGGTCATTGGCTGGTAAATAGTGATGGACTGCGACAGGCAAATATCACTGTGTGGAATGATATCCCATCCAAACTCTAAAAAACTTGTCACAGGGTATGCCATGTAGGATGAGGGCGCTGCAAGCGGCTGCTGGAGGTCATACCCGCTACTGATGACTTTTCATGATTTACTGTAATGAGTTCTTTGACTGCGTAACATATCACTGTCCGGAGGCTATCATTTTCTTTAATATCTTAGCTTAAAGTTATTACTGACATCAAACTGTTGATATGGTTTTCTTGGGGCGTTCTTTTCTTTTGAATGACATCTTATGTCTGATTTGATATTATTGACCAAAATATCTCACAATAGAAGACTGGATATTTTTATCACCCAATGACATACTTTTTTGATGAATCAAGTCAAAAATTTTTTAATCAGCACTCAAAAATAACAATGATAAAAAATATTCCATATTAAGTATGGTAATGTGCCATGAATTTCGATCAGTAGAAAATAATTAAATTTGGGAAAAGATCGTTTTGGCCGAAATTCATGACATGGAGGTGCTCAGAACTTCCAAACATTCGAATTTCATGGAATTCTGTCAATTTTGACCGGAAGTTGTCTGTTCGTCGCTAGGTCTTCTGTTATCTTCTCCCGACGATCTATTTAGAGTTACCATTAGTATGATGTGTGAGTGTCAGTAGTTGCGACCAAAGGGATACACGTACTTTCACCTGATACTGTGTACGGCCCAAGGTGCTAGATGACGATCAGTACTGTTGGCTAGGGATGCAAAACAGCATCGTTATCAGTATGTCGGGTATCGGCCCGATCTGATGTTATCTTAACGCAAGATTAGTCGACGCCGATCGCTTACGATCACCGTTCAATTCGTCCCAAGTTCGAGGTTTGAATATACGCAGGTAAACGCGTGAGAGAACGAACTCAAGTCCCGTGCAAAGTTTCTAACCTTCAACAATATTTAATTCTGAAGTATAACAAATATTACAATCGTCGTGTCTCATTGAGGTCTAACATCAGTTCTCTCGAATAATGTTACCCACCTGGCTTATATGCAGGTATACAAGTAATCTGATTAAATCAAATTACCGGTCGCTCCTCGACCGTCTGAACAAAACTTAATTAAATTAGAGGTCACTTGGCCACCTCCACATCCTTCTAGGCAGTGACTGATCAAACTGGCTTCGATTAAACAGTGACAATAAACTTCATGAACAAGATTCTGCCTACACTCTTACTGAAGTTCTAAAACTACATTAAGACATTTAGGGGTCCCTGACACATTCCTCCTTTTCCCACTTAAAAATATGGTTACATATTTTTTTATAGATACATACACGTATTTCTTTTAATAGCAATGTTTTACTACAGATACACTTCATATGAAGAAATATGGGAATTAACGCTCTGGGTTAAAAAACTTTCCCCATCAAAAACCTCGCTACACCCGTTTAATAATACGAGGAGAAAAATTGAGGAAAGAAAAACCGTGAGCTCAGGACGTAAACGTAAAACTTAACATGATAGCTATTTACATATTTACACAAAATAATATGAAACATATTGCATATTTACATATATAGATTAAATGTTGACACAATTTTAACGATTGAAGTGAGAATTATCCCTGGTCATCAATAAAAAACATTCCATCGCTTCGTCTTTACAAATGCAAACATCCTGTACCTTATTGAAAGGCCCAAGTTATCATATATCTACATCTAATAGTCGCAAGTATTTTACTCGGGTGGCCCAGTCCTTAGCCTGATGCGTTTAAGCTGAACCGTTCTCCTCCATGTTCTCGAAAAAACTAAGTCTCTACTTGTTAGAGGAAAGAGTATTTCTTTTTATTAAATCCGTTAGTCTCTGATAAATCCTGTTCCCGAATCTCCGTTGAACAATGCATACTAGGATTCCGATGCTGTCTCACTTTCGCTTTGATTACGAGTTCTCTGAGCGTACCCCTACATGCGGAGCTAAGGGCAAATACGTCTTGCTCAAGGACGAGCCCGGGTAAGCAAGATAAGTGGTAACCCATTCCTCCACTACAGACCTCAATCACTAATGCGACCTCAGGACTGCTCTCGCCCGGTTGTTTAAACTCGAGTCCTCGAGTAAATGGACATAACGTGATCGCCAGTCATTGGTGACGAGGCAGTTTTCAGAATGATGCGTGTTGACGTTCGCTAGGATCAGTGGCAGGCTGGCAATGTCAGGGTTCGTCTCGCAAGGGAAGCAGTCGATTGTATGGTAACTGAAAAACACAAAAAGGAACATCGCCTCCCAACCAGGCAGTTTATTAGTCTATTCAACTCGACAGAAAAAGAGAAAAGCAAAATTATTCCATCAACTCCCAACTTCCTAGAGCGTAACCTGTAAAAAAAATGAAAAAATTATTGTAAAGCTGCGCAAGCTAGGTTTCCTCTAAATTCTGGAAAATAACTAGTTCATTATTCTTCTCGTGCTGCCTGTCGGAATTGGAGTAATCTAGGTTTTAAGCGACCACCGCTGTGTTGACTGCCACATCTGTCGGCATGCATGGTGTACGCTTCCTCTTTAATTCCTGGAAAACACTTTGTTTACAGATGAACAACGCGACCCTCTTTTCGTGTTTCGGTAACTAACTTCCGGCATTGCTCTACATTTTTATCCGTACTTATTCCGAATAAATAGCTCGCGGCCGATCCCACGAAGTCGAACAACCCTCGTTTTTCCCGTGGTGACCCCAGGTGTGCACCCCTGTTGTCACCAGGAACAGCCACACCCGGTCTAACCAGCAGCGGACCAAGCATGACCTCTTGAGAGTCTTCCAACTCGTAGAACAAATTTAAGCTACTACGCAATCTTTGCTGCCACTGATGTTTTGTCGCGGTTTTAATGAAATTTCCGTTTTCGGCCCAATTTATTTCCGTTAAAATTTTACCGAAATGGTCAGTTATTACCTGGCCGTTGAATCGTGGTTTATCGATGGTGACTAAAATCGTCCACTGCGCCTTTGTGACCTGTAGTTGCTGCCTCTGGGTGAGTAGCACGCCATCAGGTAGCTTGGTCAATTCTGCTTTTATTCCTGCGAAAAAACTTAACAAACATATTAACAGAAATGCGTACGTCTTATATTCTCTGATAAACCAATTTACTCGGAAATCTCCATTTCTTCCGGTGCGACCGCGCCCTCGCAGTCGTCTTCTCTCATTTGTTTCAGCTCGACCACGCCCTCGCAGTCGGTTTCCATCCCATTTTCCTGCTCGACCCTGCTCTCGCAGTCGGCCTCTCTGAACTTCTTGTTGCCTCCCTGACCTTCCGTATCCCTCAGACATCTCTTTCTAAACCTGGTGTTATAAGAATGAGTTGGGGTACTGTACTGAGGTGTGGTGTTTTGCCTACGCCTTGCAATTAAAGTTTGTCGGCAACTGCCAGATTGAGACTCACCTGATATACTCACTGACACTGCGTGGCCGTGCTCGGGTCTGGGCTCGTTTGTGTTCTGCTCGTCTTCTTGTTGGGGAGTAAGCTGTTCCTCTGTAGCCCTCGAGTTGACTGGTGGCACACCAAGCTGCAACTGTGGTCCAGCAGGATTGGTCCTCCTCTTAAATACGTGACGTGCCCGTGCCTTCACTTGATCCCACGGTAATCCCCTGTTGACTAATCTGAGCTTGTTTACGACCCGCGATTTGCCTGTTTGTTGGTGGGTTATCCAAAAGACGTTTCCTCTATGCCACGTGACAGTCCAAACGGGGTCCCACCTGGATCCAAATGTTACGCTATCAGGTGCGTAAACGATAACAGTGTCACCCACTTCTATTTTATTTGCGTTTGCTTTGGCATCATACCTCCTTTTATTTTCCAGCCTTGAAGTCTGGAGATTATCCCTCGCTGCCGCAGTGACTGATCAAACTGGCTTCGATTAAACAATGACAATAAACTTCATGAACAAGATTCTGCCTACACTCTTACGGAAGTTCTAAAACTACATTAAGACATTTAGGGGTCCCTTACAAGTAGTGTCGTTTTTCAAAAGCGATTCTGGCAGCAAGAAACTAGTGTCATCTTACAGCTGCTCCTTTCCGAGCGCTGAAACCAAGACGACAGCCAATCGGTGTCTGTGTCGCACGTACAAGTAGCCTTTGTCTGCGATTACCGTTGAAGTCGGGCGGAGCTTTACGCACGAGTGTGTTCTCATCTCGCCATGCGCGAGTCGGTGTCTTCGACGCATACGTTGCCTTCACTGTAGAAGCCGGCCTTGGCAGGGAGGCCACTACGACCGCAGATTGGTATGTGCGGCGCACAGGTAACCTTCACCACGGCAGCCGAACTGTGTATTACGGTCTCTCTCCCCCATGCGCTGCGACCAACATGACCGCTGACTGTTGTCTGCGATCAAATATACAAGGTTGGGGGGGGGGCTGAGTGCAGGGCGCGATGTCCACTTTTTTTCACCCAGGCAACCCAATCTTGACCAGCAGCTTATTACCTGGCACATAATTGCGCCAATGTACACATTTAAAAAGAGTGTACATTTTGTCATTTAAACCATCTTCAAACAAACCTGCGAGTGATAGATAATCTAGACTAAACTGAAAAGGCAGTTATCATCTATTCGAGCAAAACAGAAAGGCCATTTTCATATTCGTTCAGGGGACTGGAAGATCGTCAATGGGAGATCGTGAGTGATCTGAGTGCGAGGATAAGGCAATTTCCACACTAGTTCAAGGGACTTCGTTATTGTATTCGTCAGCAAGAGATCGTCAGCGATCCGAGCAAGCCTAGAAGCTTGGACTTTTTATCCGTGCTAGAAGGCAATTTTCATATAGTCAGCGGGAAATGATTTGAGTCACAGGGGCGTAACCGGGCATATGCACGGTTACACTGTGCGTACAATTTTTGGGCCAACCAGGATATTATTCTCATAAATTTAGTGTATTTTTCAATGAATATTATCGAATATCCCCTTCGATTGTAAGTTAATGTTACCTGAATTTACAAATCCTCTGTATAATTTATAAATGCACCATTGTTCTGACACCCCTTCTGGTTTGCTTTCACAAAACTGAGGTAAACAATACTAGTTACCATCAGAAGTCCGATCTTAATCTTCCATATAGCTGGAACTTCCTTTACCTCTTAATTAGATGGTAAAGTGCCCTTCAGTTCACAGGTATTCTTTGTCTTGAGTGTACCAAACGCACTCTCGCTGGCAATATTTATCTCAGGTAAAAATCTACCTGGGGGCACTAGATAAATCTGATCATTGGGCTAAACAAGGAGCCAGAGAAACAAATTTTGACACGGACTTGATCCAGCTTAACCCTCCAAACTAACAGGGTGACATGGGCAATTTTTACAAAATGTACAAACAATTAAACTAAGATGTATTAGAACTTTATCCTTTGATATAATTGGTTCATTTTGGGAGGCATGCACCCGCATGTAAGCTGGGTGATGTCATATGTAAGTTCAACCTAGAGAAGCCGACCATGAAGTGGATATCACGAAGTGGATAATAAGAAGGCGTCATAATAGTACAACGATCCGAGTGTTCTGTTTTTCAGATGTTATTCAGAATTTAGATCGATACAAGCAGGCACAATCTATATAAGTGCCCAAATTTTGTGTCAGTAAGCCCCTAGTTAAAAAAATATACCGTTATGAGCAAGTTTCCCAGCAAACCGTCCAGCCGTCATTTGGACAGCCGCTGACCTCACCGGACGGCCTATATTTTCAAAGACGGCTTTTGAAAAATGTAATCTTGGCTTGTCAGGACAGCCATGGACATTGTAAGAAATTTTCTTAGAGTAATTTGACGTACCCAGCTTTTATGATGCGCCACAGATGAATGGTACTACTTTGTAGTGTACGCTAATATTCGCTATGTGCTAGGGCAACATTGCCGACTGTTAGATCTTTATGCGGGCGAAAATAGCTCGGTGGCCGATTTTAAGGAGTACGAAATTCACGAAATCAAGATCGCGCAAAATTGCTTACTGGCCGAAATTCATGGTCCAGAAAAAACTCCAGACGGCCGATTTTAAAATCGTTCGAAATTCAAGAGCCGTTCGAAATTCATGGCACTTTACTGTAGTAACCCTGTACTGAAACAAGTACTGAAGAGTTGCTCAGTTCAATTGTCAAAAAATTGTGAGAGGAAAAGGACATCAATCATAGTAGAAAATTTAAGTAAAATATAACTTTGATTTATATATCATTGTGTAGCTTAAAGGGTTGCTCCAAACATAACCAAAAATGTCATGTTAATTGAATCATGTCTAAGCAAAAATGGGGTCAATATATAGTCATTTGGTCAATTTTGAGATTTTTTTAAGGAAAATAATCCAATCAAGATTATTTGTTACAGAGAATTTTAGGCTAAAAATTTGTCTAGGAATACGTTTGGTAAAGTCAGTCTGACTTAAAAAGAAAAAAATGTAGGGAGCTTTCAGAAGATGATAGTACAGGTACTGCAGAGGAGTTCAGTTCCATTGCTGAAGAAAGGGGTCAAATAGGTAAAAATCAACATCATTTCATATTTAATAAAATTAAAATAATACTATACTCCTACATGTCAGATTCTATTTCGTTTCCATACAAATGAGGTCATACGAGATTCCCGTTTTATGCGAGAGCACATGCGCACTTGCGCATATCTTCACTTCCGGTTTCTTGTCGAGCGAGCACAGCACGTGAGGCCAGAGAGCGGCACAAAATTCAATGAATACTATGGCTGATAAGGTCGGAAATAGACCAAAAGTTACAAAATGCCGCAGGGCCACAAAAATCTTCCGACGGGAAGTCAAAAGAAGTGGTGACGCATCACATTTTCTAACACGGAATCAAACATTGACGCAGAATAACGTTAATGAGAGAAATGAAAATGGCGCGTCAACGAGTACCGATAATGCCACGACTGTGGTGGGAAAATCAGTGCAGCATTAGAATAAATACTGGCTCACTGAAGAATATGAAACTTAATATTTAGAAGCAAATGGAGGATTTTATAAAACAAAATCAGGTATGAATATCCTTCTTATGTTTATTAAGAAGAGTAAATGTCTGACGACACGTGTGTTTACTAGTAGTGAAGAGTAAATGTCTGACGACACGTCTGTGTTTACTAGTAGTGAAGAGCAAATCTCTGACGACACGTTAGTGTTTACAAGTAGTGAAGACCAAATCTCTGACGACACGTCTGTGTTTACTAGTAGTAGAAAATATCTGACGACACGTCTGTGTTTACTAGTAGTGAAGAGCAAATCTCTGATGACACATCAGTATTTACTAGTAGTGAAGTGCAGAATTCAGATCATCTGGTTGATATGGCAGACGCTGCCCATGAAGATGATACATGTAAGATAAATGATAATAATGAAAATAAATTAGAGGAAGAATTTTACCAGGAAAATGATGAAAAATTGACTCCTTCTAACTGTGACGGTTTGAAACCAATAATAATAAATGAGGGAAAAATGGCCTAGCATCTGTCATGATGCTGAATCATAAGATTGAAGGTTTCACAGAGTGAACATTTATTTAAAAAGGGTGATTCCTCCTTGACACTTGAAATAAACAAACTCGTTAGTAAATGAGATTCATATACTAAAGAATCTGGAAGAAGATTTTGAAGAATTATTTTATGATGCTATGAATGCAATTCGAGCATTTAGTTGCACAAACTTTAAACTTTGTTCAAGAAGGGAAGATGTTTTAAGACCTCACATAGATAAACTATACATATACATTTATCTGAAAATTCCATCCCAGGTACCAATAGGTTTGGTGGAGATGAAATAGTAAAAAGAATCAGTTACATGAAAATAGAATGAATTATCAAGTGTCTAAGACACTGGTCCATCATATTCTGGGACTCCCAGAGGAAGCAGAGTTATCATGTGAGCTAGGGGAAGATATTTCCTTAGAGCAATGGATGTGCAAAAGAAATGGCACTAATAGAGGTCATATTAGGACCTTTCACAGGCAATAGGATACAAAAAAAAAAAAAAAAAAAAAAAAAATTCAGCATCATTGGATGTAGAAGTGTTGAAGGAAAATTTAAAGTATGTCTTCAACATAACATTGCTAGTAGAATATTCCAGTGGGAATTGTTAACTTCTGATGCTTGGGTGTTACAGACTGTTATAAGTCTAAGATTGACGTTTATGGATGATTACATCCAAAACAGACACCACCATTGAAAGAAATAAGATTCAAAGAATCTGAAGAAAATTTTGTTGATACAGAAGTTTCAACATGTTTACATAAGTTGTCATTGTTGAAACATAATGAAGAGGACAAATTTTTCAATACAATATATATACTAGGCCTAAAAGATGGCACAAGACGGATAATAATGTTTAACCTTTGAATAGGTTTATGAAGTACCATAAGTTTGAAATGGATACTTTGAAGACAGTTTAAATTTATATGTCATAAAGAGTTGATGGCATGCATAGATTCAGAAATGCATATCATATGCTAAGAATTTACAGAGCATCAGAAATTTCTCAGATTTCAGTGGAGAAATAAATCATACATTCTGCCCTTAAATGTGGCTATTCAGATGTTCTAGAGCATTTAAAACTTATGAAAGCCATTATGTGCAACATTAAAAAGGAAAGGAATATTATGATATCATACGTAGATGACATTTATATACAAAATGAATGTCTTTGGGCAGTGAAAGAAACTGTCAAGTTTTTCAAAACTTGTGGGGTTTTGATCCATGAAGAAAAGTCTGTATGATAATTAATCCCAACTCAAGAAATTGTATTTTGGGATTTGAAAATAAATTCTGAAAACATGACTGTGCAACTTGCCAAAAAAAAAAAAAAAGAAAGAAGTTCATAAAGAAAAGATTGATGTTTTTATAACAAGAGATGACGCATCTATTAGAGACACGGCAAAAATATTAGAAAAATATCAGTGTCATGTTTGCATGAGTCTGATATGGACAGTTGCATTATAGGAACTAGAGAGAGGAAAAATTAAAGCATTAAAAGAAAATAAAGATGATTATGAAGCTGTAATGGATTTTACAGATAAAGGAAGTAGACCTAGAATGGCGGTCTAGAAATATTTTTATATGCAACATGTCAGATTAATCATGGCAATGCACAGATTGAACTTCAATCGAATGCCACTCCTTTAGCATGGCTAGATGAATGTAGAAAAATGAGCATTGGTGGATTCTTTACTGAACAATTTTATTCTGTCATGATAATTTCAATGCATTTGAATTGCTTGTTATAAAATGGCGTTACATGCCTTAATTCAAAATATCGAAGGAAAGATATGATAATTCTACTGCAGTTGCATATATTACACGTGAGGTTTTGAAATCCTCATGATCAATTTGTGATGAAATAGTATCACAAATATAGAAAAAAAAAAAAAAATCATTGTATTGAAAATGACATATGGCTTACTGCTAATTATTTGCCTGGAATATAAAATGTAAAGGCATATAAGGAATCAAGAAATGTGAATATTACAACTGAATGGTCACTAAATATTATGTATTTAAAAAGTGACAGATATATTAGCTATGCCACATATAAATTTTATTAGATCTATCAAGATCAAATAGCAAATGAGGAATATTTGCTGCTTGGAAACCAGAACCTGGTACTGAATACGACAATGTTTTTGATATCTTAGGAGAATGTATTCCTCCTTTTCAGTCTGATGCTCAGGATAATCAAGAAGTTTTGGGAAAGATCAGGCAGATGCTTAAGTTGTGATACCTTTATGGTTGATGCAATTAATTTAAAGGAAATATTCACTAGAAGATATTCCTATTCTTTTTTTACTGCCAGCAACAACAGTATTAACATCTTTTCTCACCAGAAAGGGGTGACACACCCAATAGGAGACTGTATGGAATTTTTGGCATGCAAAGTATCAGGAAAACTATTAAGTCAGATAGAATTACAGAGAAAGCTATTGAAATCATATTTAAAGCATGTGCAAAAAACCACTATTCAGTCTATATTAAAAAGTGGAGAATGTTTTCAAATAAAATGAAGGTCGTTTTGAATATAGACCAACTACAGCAATGTGCTAGACTTTTAAGTACATCTCTATGAAGATGGCTCAAATAACAGTGCTATAGACACTGCTAGATATGCATTATCAACAACTATTGGCATTGTTGCTTCGACGGTTGGGAGACATCCTTAGATTATATGGTTCTTGAAAGGAGTTTTTAACACTGACCCAGTGCACCCAGATATCAGAAAGTTTGACATGTATCAATTGATTAACATTATTTAAGAAAACTGTCACCAGTAAGACAGTTATCATTGAAAGATTTTTTTCAATGAAGTTTATCATCCTCATGTCTCTTACATCTGCACAAAAAGATTTTGTGCATTTATTGAAGTTCAGAGAGTTAGAACTTCACAAAAACTGTTTTATTTAAAATCAAAGAAACTTTGAAACAGTTCAAGACTAGGTGTTGGTACAACAACATTTACATTTTTATGGCACCCCCTAAATAGGGGATTGCATACATTGATATGTGTTAAAGAATATTTGAAAAGAACAAAACCATTAATAAATGGCAAAGGAGGAAAAAGAAAAAAAAAAATTATTAGTTATTGAAAGCCTTTTTTCATCCGTTTCAAGAGATACAATATCAAGATGGATTCGGATGTTGATGCACCAAGCATGTGTATAAGAATCATTTAAGGCTCATTCAACCCAAGCTGCAGCAGTGTCAGCAGCATAATTTCCCGTATATGATATTTTTAAAAGCAGCTTGATGATTTTCAAGCAAAGCTTGCTAAGTACTACAATAAACCTGTTGAAGGGAAAGAATTTTCTAAAGCAGTTTGAATAATTGGAAAAGTTATGTAGTATTATATTTTGAGCTAAACTTGCTCTCGTGACCAGCAAGCTTTGAACTGTGAAGATATGCGCAAGTGCGCATGTGCTCTCGCATAAAACGGGAATCTCGTATGACCTCATTTGTATGGAAACGAAATAGAATTCAAAAATTAAATGAGATTTATTGAAATTTAATTGAAATTCTATGAAGTTTCTAATACAAATGAGAGGTCATACGCCCACCCACCTCCCCTTTTCCACAGCAAAAAAGGGGGAGGGGGGGAATGCCTGGTTTACATAGAAACATGTAAAACCACAATTATGGGTTGATATATATAATGAACCTAAGATAACTTATGTTATCATGTAAAAAATCATAACCATATTTATGGGTTGATTTTTATAATACACCTTAGATAATTTTTATATTATCTGAGAAACATATAAGGAATTTGTATTCCTTTTGTTGTATAGTGGTATTATAATTGCAACAAATTTCTGAGTTGCAATGCTGGTCACTCGAGATAGGGACTATCGTGCGCATGTGCTCTCGCAAAAACGGAAATCTCGTATGACCTCTCATTTGTATTAGAAACTTCATAGAATTTCAATTAAATTTCAATAAATCTCATTTAATTTTTGAATTAAAACACACTTTCAATTAGCCCTTACATCTACTTAGTATGAATGATTGGTCACTGTGTCTTCCTTCATGACCTACGCAATAACAATTGCTGACACCTGTGCCATATGAACTCACTGTGGAGTTGCTAAGAATGTTTTAAAGTAGTAAAGTGAAGGCAAAATAATTCACTGTTTTATTAAAAACATTGTCAAACTACTATGATTACTTGAACATGTTTCTTAATAAATATGATAAATTTTATTACAATAGTTTTTTGATATGTGAAGCTGCAAAAGAGCTGAGGCTGCAGTATTTGGTCTTAGGTTCAGTCTCAACATGATTGTGACGATGTCCACAAATTTCATCATATTGTGCTAGTGGAGACATTGATGAAAGATAGTACTTAGTCTGGTTGGAACAAGGGGTTCACGTACGCCCCCTGACAAGCAATGTGAAGATAAATTTTCTTAATCCATGATGTTTAATTTTTTTTTTTTTTTTTTGGTTTTTCCCAGAACAAATCAATGTTCCATGGTGGTTTATTTTAATGTTATGTCACACACTGTGCCTTAAAATTGGCGCATGTAAAAATTGGGGTAGCAGAAGGAAATTGTTCAAATTTGGCATTTTGAGAAGATGCAGTTACTAAAGAGCTAGTTAAAGGGATAATAACTCTTCGTTTTGGCCCAAAAATGAATTTTCCTGGAGTAAACAACAATTTTCCCAAACTAACCAATGGTTAATGAATCCATTTTTACATTCAAAGTTTTTTTTTTTTTTTTTTTTTTTTATTCACGAAAATTAATACAGGACATTTACAACACAGTAAGAGACAAATACACCTTCCACACACCATTCACACAATGCAAATAAAGGTCTTACAAATGTTGATTAAAATACATGTAGAACTTTTTTTAATAAAAGAATCTTAGTAGGCCTAGGCTACGATAAATGTTCTTTTCTATTCACATCAATATTTTTTCTATACTGTCCCATTTTTTTCTTAGATTATCTGCCTTTTGAGGACCCAGTAGGTATAAAGATTGAAAATCTATTTTCTTTTGCTTTTCCAAATGCTTTTTGCAGGCATTCCAAAGAGGTGTAATTTTATTCTGTCTACAAAGAGTGAAATATTTCTTTATATAGAGAAGTAGTAGATTAATACCTAAGAGAGGGCTGTTGTCCAGGATTCCAAATATAAACAGGCACGGTTGTTGTTGCAATTCAACAGAGTACTGTGTGCGTAGGTTCTGAATGAGACAAGTCCAAATAGCTTGAACATATGTACAGTCCCAGAAAATATGCAATAAAGTTTCTTTTGGGTCATTACAGAAAGTGCATCGCTCATGTTCTAACATATTATATTTAAAAAGCATCGAATTCTTAAAATAAATTCTATGTAAAATTCTAAATTGCAATGTGAGAAGTTTATGATCATTTGTTTCTTGAAAGGGCAATGCATGAACTAGCTTCCACTTTTCACTTGGAAAATTAATGTTCAGCTTTTCCCCTCCACTTATCATGGATGTTAAAAGGCATTGCTTCCTTATCTGAAATAAATTTCGGGTAAAAAAGTTTCGTTAATTTGTTTTTCGATTTTAATAATACGAGATTTTTATTTGTTATTGCTGCAAGGTTCTTTTGATACCCTCTTATAATAGTTTTCCAGGCAGAAGGTAAAGCGCTGATGACGCCTTGATAGTCAAGGAAATTACAATCTATATTATATTCATCACAAAAAACGTCTAGACTTTTTACTGAACCAGTATTATCAATCAGGTCATTAACGTAAAGCACACCTTTTCTAAACCATGGTTTATAGAAGATTATCTTTTTATTGATCTTAATATGATCATTTCCCCATAAAGGTTGTGCTAGGATATCATCCGGAGAAGTAGCAGAGAATTCTTGAACAGAAGCCCAGATTACCAAAATCTCTTTCCAGAAAGTATTTAGTATATTAATATTACGTATAGACTGTAGGCCCTTCAATGGAAGTAGCAATAGTCAATTCCCCCGATTTCCGCAATCTCATCCATCAAAAGAGTTTTCCACGAAGAACAATTATGTGGATTTACCAATTTCTTTAGCCATATCAATTTAAGAGCTTTACAGAAGGATTTCACCTCGGGGACCTTTAATCCACCGTTTTCATAAGAATTAATCATAACATTTCTCTTAACTTTATCTATTTTACTGTTCCAGATAAAGCGATAAAAAACTCGCTCCAATTCTTTAAAGAAATGATCAGCAGGCATAGGAAGTACAGTTAATATTTGGATGATGGTAGGGAGTGCCAAGGATTTTAAAATAGTTACTTTACCTAGGAGTGAAATATGACGGAACGACCAATCATTTAACAACGATTTGATGGAATGTAATTTTTCTCTAAAATTCTCTTCATAAATGTCATCCTTTGCTAGGTTATACCAAATACCCAGTAGTTTAAATTTCCCACTATGATTCCAAAATATACTTTTAGAGGTTTGATACTCCTCACCACAGCAGCGCTTTGCTCCAATCCAAACAGCCTGGCTTTTTTCAAAATTTATTTTCAATCCTGAACATTGAGAGAACAATTCTAGCATATCCAGAGCTGCATTCAATGACTCTCTATCATCTGCTAGATGGAGCGTGGAGTCATCTGCGTATTGTGTAATGACATATTCTGAGTTATTCAGTAAGATCCCTTTTATGTTTGGATCAAATTTGACCGCCGCGCTGAGCAATTCTATGCAGATAATAAATATGTAAGGGGACAGAGGGTCACCCTGTCTAACACCCCGAGTGACATTAAAGAATTCTGTTAGATGTCCATTATTTTCCACTGCAGTGGAAACATTAGAGTAAAGGGTTTTGAACCAGTTTTGAATATCTTCACTAAAATTAAAAAATTTAAGACACTGCAAAATATATGCCCACTCTACAGAATCAAAAGCTTTTTCAAAATCTAGCATTAATAAAATTCCTGAAATGTCATCTTTTTCTGTTTTATGGATGATATCTTGAATAGTTCTGGAACATTCGCCTATATAGCGACCTTTAACAAATCCAGCCTGTGTAAAAGAGATGATATCGTCAATGTGTAATTGGATTCTGGCTGCTATGCAAGCAGAAGCAAGTTTGTAATCGACATTCAGCAAAGTAATTGGATGCCAATTCTTAAGGAATACTTTCTCCTTCCCCTCCTTTGGTATACACTTGATTATACCTTGACGTTGAGATGTAGACATTGACTGTACTTCAAAGGATTTATTCAGTGACCTAAGCAGGGGCTCTTTGAGATCAGTCCAAAAGAATTTATGCGCAGTAAGATCTGCACAGGTGTCGATTCCGGTAAGTAAAATCGAATCGCGCTTAGAAATCTACCTCGCTTGCAGGATTTTGAAAATTCGCATTAAAGAAATCCTCTTGCGTTCACACTACTGCATTTATTCGAATTGTGACCCAATTTGCAACTTATCAGGATAACTGAGCGTAGTGCGAATGGGGTATTAGTTTTTTTTCTGTCAGAAGACGTTAAAAATGGAGGATGGATGCAAAGATAATTTGGAAGACTGTCAGAAAAAAAAATCTTGATCACACCTGTATTATGGACATTCATTTGCTTGTACATGTAGCAGTATTACAGGATTTTGATGGCGGTTTCAACTGTATAATATGGATAAAATGTCAGACAGCAGTCTAAGTTGCCATAGATGGATTTAATTAGTTTATTTCAATTTAAAATTCTATGCCCTATCTCTTTGTGATAGCAGCAACCTCTGTATCGCCACGTGGAAATATGTCAGCTTTGCCGTCAAATTCATCTTAGTGATTACTTTCAAATTACACGACAATTAAAGTCATAAAGAGAAGGGGGGGCATCGCTTTGGATTGGTATGCCATTGATATTGGGCATGGAGATATCACCATTTTATAATTATACAAAATGCTGGTGGCAGCCAGCGATCATCGCCCGGGAAATTTCAGTGACATTCTGTCCAAAGCAGCACATACCAGGGTTATGGTATTTGGTGTTGAGGTATTTGGTGGGCTGAAGGTCGGACAGGCCACCCGACAGTTTGGCTGCTTGGTGTGAGTCAAAGTAGACAAAATGGCATCGACCGAAATGACCTTTAATAGATTTGGTAGTATTAAGCATATCTTTGCACCATTTTTTAAACATTTCTGTGAAGTGTTCATAATGCTTTGATATTCTGAGAGTAAAAATTTAGACACACTGTTTGTTTGATATTTGTTTTATTGATTGCTATACCAACAAAATGCATGAAATAACATTAATAAATAGATTTGGTAATATGCAGCATATCTAATTATGACTTTTTTTTACCTTTCTACATTTTGAGAGCATGGATAAAGACATATTGTTAGTTTGATACGTGCTTCTGTGGTGAATTTGTGTTTCCAGCTGTGTACTGACAGCATTGCTTTACATAAGCAGTATTTATTTTGGACTGTTTTTTTTAAATATTATTTTCGCCCTCTGGCACTGATTTCGGGGTCCCCAGAGGATGTCATCCATAAAAATAAAAAAGTGTGACCTTACTAAAAATGTGCAAATTAAATAAGGCATAATTTGGGTCTAAACCACGTGACTTGTGTCCTTATTTTCAAAGTCCAATATAAGTCTTGTTCGTTTGTTAAAACAGCTGCATAACAATCTGAACAACATAGCCCAATGCACACTTAATATATATTTGTTTTTTTTAAAAAATTTAACATTTACATGTTTTCATCATACAAAGATTCATAAACTGAGAAAGGTGTGTAAATGGTGTGTGCTGACATCAAACTTGGATCTCACTGAACGTGTCTCATGTCACGGTTATTTATCACCATATTTTAAAGATGTTGACAAACTTATCACCCAAAAGTACTGCAGAAGTAATAAGTTTTCTGTATGTATACTCGATAAATCGTGTCACTCTCACAATTTTCCGAAAACTTGCAAATTTGCTAGAATCATACGACTTCATTTTCAAGATGGCAGAAACGACCACATCCACTGTATTCTTCATCAGTGTACTTTTTATATATTTACAGCCTTTAAAGCTACTGTTGTACCTACTTGCAGTCCCTCATTTCGTTAGTTAACTATCCTACCATATTATGTAAACATATCGGACGAAAATCACTTTTTAAAAGAAAATTTTGAACAGTACCCCCCTGCTCACAGATAAAAAAGACTGAGACCAACTTCAAACTAACGTTTTAACAGCTTTCTGCATGGTAAAAAAGGGAACTTATTTTACTCATGAGCTGATCATCCTCTTCATTTGTCTAATGCAGCAGTACAGATAACAGTACACTGACTGTACACATATTCCTGAAAAAGATGTACACATACGTGCACACGAAAAATCCGTGACTGTGCCCATCTCATATGTTATGGCCAGGTATTCTGTGATTGGCTTTTGCTCGTTTCTGTTAAATTACGTGGCCTTAACACACTTAGAGTTCTTTTGTTATCAGCTCTCTATTGATAAGGACCAATGATATTGCTTGAAATTGTCACCCCCTCCCCCCCCCCCCCCCCCCACCACCACCACCCGTTTCCATTCCCTCTGATATAATTCCCTGGTTGGAACAAGGGGTCCATGTACAACCCCTTGATAAGCAATGTAAACAAATTTTCTTAATCCATCATATTAAATTTTTTGTAGGTTTTCCCAGAACATATCAATGTTCCATGGTGGTTTATTTTAATGTTATGTCACACACTGTGCCTAAAATTGGAGCATGTAAAAATTGGGGTAGCAGAAGGAAATTGTTCAAAATTTGGCATTTTGAGAAGATGCAACAATAATTATGTAGCTCAAGGGTTACTCTACACATATGTCTAATGGAATTCATTAAACCTTGAGTCATGTCTTAGTACAATGAGGTAAAAGGTCAAATGAGATCTAATTTGAGGCATTATCAAGAAAATAAAGTTATGAAATGCATTTATTTAAATAAATTGAACCTCCTTATAGCATATATTGTTCGGGTATGTTTAATACATTTTGCCTGCATTTTAATAGTTAATGAGATTTGGAAATTAATTTTATAGAAGGTGACACCATGGCTAATTCAATAACTAAAGAGGAGGTTAAGTTCAAATAACAGAAAATGGGATGGGGAAAGGAAATCGCTTAAAAAAGGGAGTCTAAGTAAGACATAAGTAGGGTTTATATATATATATATATATATATATATATATATATCATTTTGTGGCTGAAGGGTCGCTCTACATATATAAGTTATTAAATAAATGCTATTTAAGATTGAATTACACTGAAATAGATAAGGGTGAAGTACCAAATTAGTTCAAATTTGGGGCAATTTCGGGGAATTGTACTAATACATATGTATAAATGATTGGTAAATGACTTTTTGCCTGAAGTGGTATGCACGAACAAAGTGTGCGAACTGAATTCACAAGCGAGTTGCTAAAAATGTTTTAAAATAGCAAAGTGAAGGCAAAATAATTCACCGTTTTATTAAAAATATTTTCAAACTACTATGATTACTTGGAAATGTTTATGTGTGAAATTTGATAAATTTTGTTACAATTGATCATGAAAAAATGAAGATGCAAAAGTACTAAGGCTGCAGTATTTGGTCTTAGGGTCAGTCTCAACATGATTGTGACGATGTCCACAAATTTCATCATATTGTGCTAGTGGAGACAGTGATGAATGATGGTACTTAGTCTGGTTGGAACAAGGGGTTCACGTACAAAACCTTGATAAGCAATGTAAACAAATTTTTTTAATCCATCATGTTAAATTTTTTGTAGGTGTTCCCAGAACAAATCAATGTCCCATGGTGGTTTATTTTAATCTTATGTCACAAAATTGGAACATTTAAAATGAGGATAGGGGAAGGAAGTTGTTAATGATATGAAATTCAAAGGAGATGCTACTATTATGTATACACCATTGTGTTGCTAAATTGTCACTCTACATATATTTTTGTAACGTAAGTTATTTTAACTTGAATCATGTCTTAGTAGAATGGGGTCAAATATCCCAGAAGATCAAATTAGATGCATTATCAAGAAAAGAAACTAATAAAATGCATATATCAAAATAATTGGAACCTAAAGTATGCTGTTACAGTATGAGAATGGTACATTTTGTCTGCATTTTAAGGATTTAATGTTATATGTGAATTAATTGGATAGTAGGTGAGACCAAGACTAATGCAATTACTAAGGCGTTGAATTCAAATGACAAAAAAAGGGGGAAAGGAAATTGAGTAATGTAGGAAATCTAAGTAAGATATAAGTACAATTTATATATATTTATACATGTATCATTCTGTGGCTGAAGGGTTACTCTACATGTAGCCGTATGAGTGTATTCTTTGAGAAGGGGGGTGAATGTAGCCGTATGAATGTATTTTCTTCACTCGTGTTCGTCTTTTGTTTTGTTATACATGCTACATATAAGCGGGGTGAGCACAAGCGCAACACGTGAACAATGCACACAAAGAACTAAGACAGTCTAGTTAGAATGTTAGATTCTGTAAGCCTTTTTACTCACGTATATATTGTCCTGGGATATAAGGTTGGTGCCTCAATTATCTAGACTGCTTCTCCGGTGCGAATTCCATAACATAGCGAATGGATTGTCCCATGTCGATCCAACATTTCATTTCTGAATCCATGAAAAAGTTATTAAATCAAAAAGTCTCATACATGTACAAAGGCTACCAATACTCCTGGATGATATTCGCTTCCACCAGATTCAAATAGTCTCTTCAAACAACGTATACTCATTTCCACCAGACACGGACATGTACAGCACACCGATCGCACAGTTTGTGTGTTGTTTTTCCAGACATTGTATAGTTAGGTCCTTGATGTTGTCTGAACGTCATATCCTCAACTGTATTACATGATTTACTGATCAGCGACCACTATATAAAATAGCGGCAGTAGGCTTAGATGGCGTAGGATGAGTGTGTAAAATGTGTAAAAAAACACTGATATTATCCTCACAAATGATGAGTGGCTAGATCATGGCCAGCGTGGCTTGATTTCATGGTGTTCTGCATGAAAACATCACTCATTCGGGTGTAATGGCCTCACACATATCAGTTATAGTGGTAGCATCCAAATAAGAGTAGACCTAACGTTTCTTGCGTTATGAACTAACAACTTCAATCGATACGCTCTGGCTCACGCTCTCTTAGGATGTGGATACACAAGGTTGAACATTAGTGAATTGGTTAGAATACCCTGCTCGCAACTAAGTCTATTTCTCTTTGTTCTTATTTATTCCATACCATCTGTAAATATATAAAGAGCGATGAGCAAAGAACAATGTGCGATCATCATAATAATGTTATTAATAGCTATAATCTTAATATATAATAAGTATAATAATAATAATGATAATATTCATAAAAGAATTAAACTATTGACCACGTACCTGTAAATATATAAAGAGCGATGAGCAAAGAACAATGACAGAAAAAGGGCGGCGACGATATTTATAAGCGACGAAAGGCGGGAAAGATGACCAATGGGAATGAGAGAGTAATATGACACCCACGTGACAAAACAAAAGACGAACACAAGTGAAGAAAATACGTTCATACGGCTACATTCACCCCCCTTCTCAAAGAATACACTCATACGGCTACATACATATATAAGTTATGAATGCTATTTTAGAGTGTATCACATCGAGGTAAATTTGGGTGAAGTAACAAATGAGTTCAAATTTGGGGCATTTTCAGGAAAGTAAACTAATAAATTTATTTATTAAGATAAGTTAAACCTAGAATAGGGTAATTAACCTTAAGGCATATTGTTGTTGAAATAGAAATAAAAACAAAGAATGTTCCAAAGTTTTTGTAAACGCGCTTCTGTTTTATTTCTCTCTCTTTAAAGCCTGACTTGCGGCTTGCATGGTTGTACATGTAGCTTGAAGCGATTCTTGCGAAGCGAAGCGAAGCGGTCAGAACTGTAAGAAAACAATAAAACAAAATTACTTAAAAGGCAAACTAAATGATTGAACTAAATTAACAAGTTTAAATAAATAGAGTTTACAAATACCAGTAAAACAACTAAAAACTCACACTACTTTGGAACTCGTGGAAAGCGTGGAAGCATGGATTGATTTGTATCTCATAATAATCTACATGTATAACTGAAAGCAATCGCAACTAAAGCAATGCGTGCAATAACATAAACAACAAAAGAGCAACAAACGCAATCGTTCACATACCCGCCCCCCTGACGGAGTCTTACATCTCAACTAACCCGACAACAGGCTATGTTGCACAAATTAAGAAATTACGAGTATGCTCTATAACAATGACTTGTAACTACTTTCTTAGTAACACCTTAACTGGAATACTGTAACTATATGAATAATTCAAGGTTTCAAAGTTCATTGACATCTTAAAAATAACAGTACATTACATGTAAAGGTGTCATTTACACTTGTAAACTTCTTACTGAAGTAATCTGATCCGATTTAACTGCAACATGGCAACAGCACAAAACAATACATAAGCATTCACCTAACTTCCCTGCTAGGTATGCAACAAGTGTGACTTCAGTAATAAACAATAAGTACTAGTCTTTGATAACTGTCCATAGTTCTTATTTAAACTGTAGCAAGTCTGAAATAAACAATAATCAACAGCAGAGAATTAAGCATTTCAACAGACTTTCATGTGCATGTCACAGACTCTATGTCATAAACTTCACTGCATGATCTTAGAGTCTCCTGTAAGTGGATGGCACAGTTATTCCAATGCATAAAATTTAAGCATCGGGTAAACAAGCATTAACTACTTGAATACAGAACATAACAAGCTGAATGTATCTAGCATCAAAGTAAATGGTGCAGGGATCATGCGGACTCTGATAATTGCAGAAGTATGCATGTTTACTGTAATAACAGTGTCAGAATCACTTTAAACAATATGAAGCAAAAATGAAAATGCAACTTTCACTAAATCCAGCTTTTCTCCACACCTACCGGGTAAGCTGAGAGGTTACTAGCACATCAAGCTCAGGATTTAGAATTTTCCTAAGCTGAGAGGTTACAAGCACTTCAAGCTTAGGATTTAGAATTTTCCTCTAAAATACAAATTTTTGCTACTGGGCTCCTTAGTTCATGTTTGGGTGTTGTCACATCTACTGCTCGAATCCTTTCATCCTTTCCTAATTCCCAATAACCTCTGGGTACATTATCCTCCATAATAAGCACAAGATCTCCTACTGACACAGCTCCACTCTCTGTCTTCCATTGTTTACGCATGGTTAACTTTGGTAAATATTCTCTAATCCAGCGCTGGCAAACATGATCAGCCACAACTTGACATTGTCTCCACCTGCGTCTACTGTTGATTTCTTTGTCGTCGCAGTCAGCTGGTGGAAAAGTGTAATTTGCTCGGCCTATCAAAAAATGATTTGGTGTCAAGGCTGTGTAATCTGAAGGATCTGGGCTGTTGTGTGTCAGTGGCCGGCTGTTATGAGCAGTACGAAGAACAGAATCTCTCACCAATGTGTTTTTCAGAACAATCTTCAGAGCTTTCTTCATGGATTGCACCAGTCTCCCCCATGCCCCTCCAAAATGGGCCGCCGGGGGGTTAAAATGCCAATTGATTCCCAGGGGGCTTAATTTTGTCCTGCTGCAGATCCTTTATAAACACTGTGATAACTCAATCTCAGCTCCTACAAAATTTGTTCCATTGTCACTGTACATGTCAGCGGGTTGACCTCGTCTCCCTATGAAATTTCTTAGACACAGTATAAAATCATCTGTTTCCAAGGAATCTGCTAGTTCTAAGTGTACAGCACGGGAACTCAAACATGTGAATAAACAGCCCCATCTTTTTACTGTGCACCTTCTTTCCTTCACCAGCATTGGACCCCAGTAATCCACACCACAGCATGCAAAGGGACCATGACTGACATTCAGACGGCACTGAGGCAAATCTGCCATGATTGGCACTTTGGGCAATATTCTTTGTCTCTGACAGGTCAAACAGTTACGTATTGTACG
Source organism: Lingula anatina (assembly GCF_051362555.1). NCBI lineage: Eukaryota > Metazoa > Brachiopoda > Lingulata > Lingulida > Lingulidae > Lingula > Lingula anatina. The sequence goes on along the minus strand of NC_141769.1, from coordinate 22,236,012 downwards.
TTTCACCACGCAGCGAGCTCTAAGGGGCCAATACTTTTGTCTCAATTCTGCTATCATGTGCTCCTGCCCACCATGGTGTAGGCGGCAATGAACTTCTGTGGCAATAAGGCTTGTAATCGCATGCTCTGCAGGTAAAATCAACTGAAATTTGGCATCATCTGGTACGCTGGCATGAGATATCCTTCCTCCAACTCTCAAACAGTCAATACTGTGATCATAGAATGATGTTAAAGCCAAAAGTTTGCTGCTCTTGTCAATTGGCTGATTGGCTTTCAAACATGCAACCTCGGTTGGAAAAAAAGTATACTGAGCTATATACCCAATATAGAAGTGAATCTGCATATTCCGCAGCAGTTAAACTGCTCTGTCTCGAGGCTTTCTGAGAGAATCTCGGAATGGCAGACGTAAAACTTCTCACCGCTCTTTGGATCCATGAAGTCTTTGTACATAAGTGATGCAGTGAGGAATAAGTTGATGGATCAACAACACTGGAATAGTCATAATCAGTAGATGATGGGCTGATCTTTGTCATGGTGTTGTGAATAGTAAGGCAAGTTTTCTTAAGCTCGGGTCTTCTTCTTCAATTTACATTGGCTGAATTAAAGATGGCCAGTCACCTTCTGAATTATGTAGAAAAGTTGCTCCTTTATAACACAACTGATCTGACACCAGAGCTGAGGCTTTCATCCCTCTTGAACATCTATCAGCAGGGTTGTTTTCTGAAGATACGTGATGCCAATCTTCTTTGGATGTGACGTCCATAATTTCAGCTATGCGATTGGCAACAAAAGGCTTAAATCTTTTTGTCTCATTACGCAGGTACTTCAATACAACTTCTGAGTCTGTCCAATAGACCTGGCACGTGACATTTAGCTTGAGCTCTTTTTCAAGTGTCTGGGACAAACGCGAAGCTAGAACTACTCCTTGTAGCTCCAACCTGGGAATGGGGAGGGATTTCAATGGAGCTACACGAGTCTTGGAAGCTAGGAATGGACACTGGATTTTTCCATTGTCATCTTGGTATCTTAAGTATGACACGGTGTAAAATACCACTTTGGGTATTTTATAATTGATATAAATAATTAATTAAAATAATATTCACATCCTTAGATAAGCTTAGAAGGGGACAGTCGATAGACATTCGGGGATGATCGTGACCAGGGCACATGGCACGAGATAAAATTTAGAAATGCCTTTGAAGGCTAGGGCGGATAATGATGATCCAGGAAACACGGTGACTGAGTTGGGGCAAAGCCTGAGACAAAAGGACTGCGCTCAGTCAAGTGTTATTTCTTCCTAGTTATTAAAATTCCTGAATGATCTATAAAGGCTGTCCTGTTTTAAGGTGAATTCATATCGTATTTTGGCTCTGGCGATATCATAATACATTTTGGACTGACAGTTACTATGTAGAAGAAACCTCTGTATATTTTCCAAAAGCCAATATTAAATTTCCACTTGCGTCAAATGAGAATCTTGTTCGTTTTATTGGATCAGCTGGGCGCACAACACTAAGGCCCAAGAACCAGCACGTTATCCAACGTGACATTATTTTAACGTAAAGTCTGACTGACGGAGTCTGGGACATAACAACTGCACCAAATGCACTCTCTGAAGCGTCGCAAAACATGTGAATCTGCACATCACTGGACTTGGATGTAAATTCTGGATGGTGTCTGGGTAACTGTAATTCCTGAAGATTCTGAGTTTGTGACAGCCAAACTTTCCACTGATCCATTATATCTGGTGGTAATTCATCATCCCACTCAAGTTTCTTGACCCATATCTTTTGCATAAGTATCTTCACCTGAACAATAAAGGGTGAAATGTAGCCGCAGGGGTCAAATATAGAAGCCATAGAGCTTAGCATTCCCCTTTTGGTCAATACTGGCTTAAGCTTGCAATGAAAAGTTATGGCATCAGCATCAAGGTTCCACTGGATACCCAAGGTTTTCTGGGAAATCATTGTTCCTCTATCTAAATCAAAGCTCGGCATATTGTGTGTGCTGTCTACAGCAGTGAGAACTTCTTGCCTGTTGGACATTCATTAATGCAGAATAAATCCTCCCCTCAGTAGTAACTCCTTTAAATCTTGGGCTAAACAAATGGCTTCAGGTATTGAATCTCTGGATGTCAATAAATCGTCCATGTAGAAATTTTCATGCACTGTCTTCACCACATCTTCACTGTATAAATGTGCATGATCTTGGGCTGTTCTTCTGAGAGCGTAATTAGCACACGCTGGTGAATCTTTGGCTCCAAATATGTGTGATGTCATCTGGTATACCTCAAACGAGTCAGGGTTGTTATCTTCGCTCTATAGGAATCTCAGCGAGTCTGCATCCGAGGAAGGTATATGAACTTGCATGAACATCTGCTCTATATCGGCTACCATGGCTATCTCATATAACCTAAATCTCTGTATGACACCAAAGAGACTGTTCAGTAGGTCTGGGCCTGTCATCAGGGCTTTATTGAGAGACACGCCTTTATAGGTTGCAGCTGCATCGTATACCAGTCTAAGCTTACCTTTCTGCGTATTGGTAACAGCATGGTGGGGTAAATACCATGTTCTCTGGCTGCACAAACCTGCTTCTTCGGGGGTAAGCTTGCGTGCATATCCTCTGCTTATGTTGTCTCTAATTATTCCTCGATACTTCTCTTCAAAATTCCTGTCTTTCTCAAAGCGTTTATTCAGGAGTCGGTAGCGGTCTTTGGCCATTTCTAGGTTGTTTGCTAGAGTAGATTCTTCTGATTTCCACAGCATGCCAACTTCATAGTTTCCATTCACTAATTTCGTGGATTTGTTTAACATCGCTTCAGCTTTTCTGTCTTCTGTCAAGACCGGGTTGGAATATTGATAAGATACTCCAAATGACTCTGTAGTCCAAAATTGTTCTAATGACTGATCACTGACAGAGAGGAAATTCACAGACAGGGGTGATGACTGAGATAAGTGTGAGTCTGTACTTATCAGGGACCATCTTAAGTATGTTTGCACTGCTATTGGCTGATCTTTGCTTCCTCTTCTGATTCCATATTGAATGTGAGCTTCTGGTTGGTCCACACCAATGAGAAGTCTGACTTCTGATGGAGTAATCACAATGGGAATACCGAAGTGCTGGCAATGAAACCATTCTGGGTTGAGTCGCTGTTCCGAGCATTGGAACTTATTCACTGGCAAAGTTTTTGCATTTCTAATATTCAAAGGAGGTGCTGACTCTGACTTGACTAAAAAGGAAACATTCTTGGACTTCACATGGCTGGAGGAATTTAGGGTGTTAACTGTCAGGGCACAGGTTTCTCCATTCAAGCCAAGATCGAATGCGAGTGATTCTTTTATAATCGTCATCTGACTTGCTGAGTCTAGTAAGGCTACTGTTTCAATCGTCCTCCCATTGCTCATTACATGTACGGGTAGTAGCTGGAAAAAGGCCTTATGATCTGTGTCTCCGGTCCCAGTGGAGAGCACAGCATTTCCAACCGGCACTGATTCTCTTAATTGGTGTAATAAGGTGTGATGTTTTTTCCGCACACTGTCTGCAGCGACCTGGGTTGTGACATTCTTGGGCACGATGTGACTTTTTTAAACAATTAAAGCATAGTCATCTAGCTTTAGCAAACTCTCGTCTTTCTCCAGTGGACTTGTTAATAAACTGTGTGCACTTTGAGATGGTATGGTTCTCTTGGCATAAACAACAACTTTCAGGCACGGGGGTGAATGAGGGCGCTTGATTCACAGGGTTGTGCCTTGGCTGGTAAGCTGGAACAGTAGATGTGCTACTAGCAGTATTATGCACTGTGGCCTTTTTTCTTGGAGGGTTTTCTGGAAGGGAATTCTTTCCATAAATGGGTACAGTTAGAATTCTGGCCTCTCTCTGTACAAAGTCAAATGGGTATAACCTTGGACTATTTTGCGTGCTTCTCCCCTGGTGTACTGTAGCAAATAACTTATCTTTTCATCTGGTGAATCACAAATGTTTGCTACTCTAGATTTGAATTGGCGAATGAACTGTGTATAATGAGTTGGATCTCCTTCAAATGGCAGAATTTTAGGCTTACTCAGCTTTTTTACCAGGGTTGACTCATTCAAACTGGATGGTATATTACTCTGTGGTTGAAGTGTAGGTGTCTTTGGTGTAGATGTTTTAGGACTGCTACTTAAATTGAAATGGTTTCGTAGTTTTGAATACGTCTGGTCAATGGCGGACTCTACTGCAAGGATTTCTGCCTCTATTTCACTTAGTCTTTTAGAATTCATCCCAGAGTAGTTTTTGACTGAATGTTGTTGAAATAAAAAGAAAAACAAAGAATGTTCCAAAGTTTTTGTAAACGTGCTTCTGTTTTATTTCTTGCTCTTCAAAGCCTGACTTGCGGCTTGCATGGTTGTACATGTAGCTTGAAGTGATTCTTGCGAAGCGAAGCGGTCAAAACTGTAAGAAAACTATAAAACGAAATTACTTAAAAGGCAAACTAAATGGTTGAACTAAATTAACAAGTTTAAATAAATAGAGTTTACAAATACCAGTAAAACAACTAAAAACTCACACTACTTTGGAACTCGTGGAAAGCGTGGAAGCATGGACTGATTCGTATCCCATAATAATCTATAACTGAAAGCAATCGCAACTAAAGCAATGCGCACAATAACATAACAAAAGAGCAACAAACGCAATCGTTCACACATATTCTATATTTCAATGATTAAATGGGGTTATGGAGTTTTTTAACAGTAGGCAAAATCTGTGACTGAAACAAATTTAATACTGCAGAGTTGCTCAGTGCAATTGTCAAAAAATTGGGGGGGGGGGAGGACATCACTCATAGTAGGAAATTTAAGTAAGATATAACTTTGATTTATATATCTTTGTGTAGCTGTAAGGGTTCCTCTAAACAAATCAACAGAAATGTCATGTTAATTGAATCATGTCTAAGTAAAATAGGATCAATAGTCATATATACTTGGTCAATTTTGAGATATTTTTAGGGAAATGAACCACTCAAGATTATTATTTATTATAGAGAACTTGAGTCTAGAAATTTCTTTTGTAGAAATATGTTTGGTAAAGTCAGTTTGAATTAAAAAGAAAGGAAACTTTTATGGAGCACTTATTTTTATGTACAGACACAGATGGGTCTGTGTGTATTACCATTACCTGCATTTGTTGCATCTCTGCTGCCTCCTTTGCCTTGAACTTTCAACAATAAAATAAGTAGAAAACCGTTTTATCCGTTATCTCAAAACTTATGGAACTGATGAAGATGTAGAAAATACAGGTCAAGTTCGAATATCAGCATGATCAGACCATTTTTTCATGTTAAGCTACTTTTTCCCTTTTTTCAGCATAAAATGAACACTGATAACACATTTCAAGGAAAATTAATGGGCCTATTGTCTTGAAACTCACAGAAATGATAAAAAATCAGCTTGATCAGAAAATATTTACAAAAGTTATGATGTTTTTTTTTCTTTTCACTTTTTTTCAACATATTTTATCCACCATTATATAGTTAACTTGAAAAGCATGTCATATTTTGCTTTAAAACTTGTTGGACTGACTCATAGGACTAATAAGGAGATCAAGTGGAAAAATAAGCTTGATGGGTTCAGTAAATATGATGAAGTGACTTTTTTGTATGTAAGTGGTTTACCTCAGATTTAATTCTTAGGCATGTTAATAATGTTTTTATTGAACTAATATAATTATAGATACATAAAAGTGTTCTTTTGATATTTTCTGTTTTTTTTTACAATAAAATGATGAAAATGATGGTAAACCCGTTATTGTGTAATAAAGTGTCAGTAATGGAAATAAATTAGAGGGTTGAATGAACTTAGAGTAGTGATACTTACCGTAGTGATATTTGACCTGGATTCCGCTTCACCGACTAGTGACGTAATAGGCTCCACATGAGAGATTCGCATGCAGCTCAGCATCATTTATTGCGCCGTTTCTCAGCGAAGCGAACGTGGATTTACAAGCTGCATGAAATTAATATTTCTACAGTGTTTTGAGCTTTTTGAGTGCTTAACAATGTCTCAGCATCATATTTCAAAGTAGTTGTAGTATGGACCACAGAGTGACAGATCAATGGTTCACGGGAAGGGAAATATCCCAGGGTGGGATGTAAACCCTATTCTGTCACTGACGATGATGTGGAATCCAAGTCAAATATCACTCACCTACGGTAAGTTCATTTAACCCTCTAATTCCACATTACTGTCTAGTGACATACATGTAATAGACTCCACATGAGACGTTCAAAGTGTGATCCAGACACAACACCTTACAATTTTTTGAAACCAGCAAATAAAGGCACAAACACTGTGTTTAAATCAACATGTATTAACTGCAAAGAACAATTGATAAACTTGTTTATCAAACAACTTGTAACAGCATATTTAAATGCTAAAAAGAATTCCATCTGCACAATTTGCAGGTAACAACTGTAACTGCACAAGTTGCAGCTTAAAAAGTAAAATCAAATAAACAGTTCATAAAACAGCTCCCTGTAAATATGAATGTCCCTGTCAGACTCCAGAGAGAGACAAAATTGCATCTGCAAACTGGCCGTGTTGAGTTATTTCTTTATCGTAATATTTAGCAAATGTGCAATCTTTAGACCAGCCAGCCATCTTCAAAATAGTACGTGTCTAATGGCACTTTAGCAAGTTTTGCTTGTGAAGATGTGTGGAGTAAATATCTCCATGTCTATACCAGCCATATTCATAGTTTGCTTAATCCATCTAGATATGGTAGATTTGGCTGCTTTCTTAAATGGCTTTACAGATATTATAACAATCTTGTGATATTTCCTCTCAAATGTTTGACTCTGACCATGTATTCCATTAAGACAGTACATAAACATAATCTATTCCATTAAGACAGTACATAAACATAATCTATCTGGTACATATGCTGTCACTGTCATTTCACCATTCCAATGGTCTTGACTAAATTACCAAATCTAAATGTGACTTTAGACTTATTAATTGTGATGTTACATGAATGCCAATAAGATGCAACAATTGGGTTCTTTGACCTGTCAATAATATAGTCAATGTCACTGCTTTCTTGCTCAGTTATAAAAGATTAAGTTGTGTCACAGGTGAAAGTGTTTTTTAAGGTAATTCAAAAGCAAACTTGTGTCCCATATCACATTGTTCCTTGGTAATGCAGGTCTAGAAGTAAAAACTCCAAATCAATCTAACCACATGAGGATGACCACCTGCTGGACACTTATCCACCATAATAAAAGTTGATAGTGCTTACCGTATATCTTGCTGTATTTAGAGCAGAATATCCAAGCCCCATATCAAAGCAATATGGGCTAAAAAATTTACAACATCAGTTACATTTGGTGACAAGGTATTAATGTTCCTCTCATTACAATATTGAATCCATCTGGAAATGTTAGATTCATATTGCTTGACAGTTGTATCTCTCCATGAGGACATGACCAATTTGACAGCTGTTGGCGAAAATGCCATATCTTCGAAACTTTCCCTGACAATACACAAGCCATTAGCTGTAACTTTGGAAGATGATTGTCCATGTTTTTGTGTGGGTGCCACAGCAATTCTTGATTCCTGGTGTTGTGAACCGTCTAAAATGACTTTAACTTTAATTTATAACTGTACTGAATTTCAGTGTATCAATTTCCATTAACGAATTAACTAATCTATGGGCTCGGACATGACTCCAGATTCGACTCAGTCTTTCACTTTACGTGCACAGAGAAGCATAACAGAACAACCTCACATCTTCAGTCTCAGATCAAAAGTGTCTTTATTATAGACAAGCTTCAAGTTATATACAGATTATCTACAGGGAATCTATGTGTACATGTGGCTGCTACTTATTTACATACGTGTACATGTGGCTGCTACTTATTTACATACTAATTGTTGTGCAATATTAACAGGTGTGCAGGTCCACATTGTGTATGTATAGTTAATCAACGTGTTATTATATAATTTGCGTCTGTCCTGCATACATAAATATTATTTTTGGTAGAGGCCCATGGGTAGGCCTATTCCTTAGGCAGATGCATATCACCTAAATTAAAGTTAAAGTCATTTTAGACAGTTCACAACACATTTTTGGCGAACTCGCCAGGACAGATGCAAATTATATAATAACACATTGATTAACTATGAATACACAATGTGGAATTAGTGCAGGATTCCACACTGGGAAGTAAACAAGGCAGCAAAGCTGTCAAATGTACAGACAAAATAACAGAAAAAAGGATGCAAAAGAGGTCATTTTGCCAATTTTGATGCAATAATAAACAAGCCCGTGGAACTTCAAAGTCACACTTTGAAAATGCCAATATGTGAAACCGTTTAACTGGCAGTAAGAATTACCAAACAGACTGCATTGCCTACTGAAGCTGTATTTTAGTCCCATGTTTCTTTCCTATAAGTTTGAGAACAGTAAGTGACATGGTTTTTCTTAAATGGTCATCATGGGAGCAGTGCCCAAAATATTTTTTTTTTAATTTTGATGCAATATTACATAATGTTTAACAGCATAATGACCATCAATTTTAATAATAAAATATTAGTATCATGGATATTCAGAAAATGTGACTAGCAAAGGTCTTCAGGCCCATGGAACTTCAAAGTCACAACTTGAAAATGCCAAAATGTAAACAAAGACAGCACTGTTCTGAAATGTTTTTTTTTTTCATTTTTAACAATTTTTTAACATAAAACAAAATAAACAGTTTACTGCAATTTTTATATGATCAACTAAGAAAATTGATGAGATGGGAAAAATATCAATAAAGCAGTGTAAAATGTCCAATTTCTTCTATTCTGAGATTCTGAACATAGTGAATGATTGAATCTGACAAACTGCAATGATATGAGTTTATTTCCATTTTTGACACTTTATTACACAAAACACGATAACAAGTTTACCATCATTTTTACATAATCAACTAATAATGTTGTAAAGATGCAGGAAATGTCAACCAAACACTTTTACATGTCTTATTAGTTAAATAATGAGACTGTTAACATGCCTAAGAATTGAATCTGAGGAAATGTGAAACAAGACAGCACTGTTCTGACATGGATTTATTTCCATTTTTAACACTTTTTTAACATAAAACAAAATAAACAGTTTACTGCAATTTTTATATGATCAACTAAGAAAATTGATGAGATGGGAAAAATATCAATAGAAAAGTGTTAAATGTCCAATTTCCTCCATTCTGAGATTCTGAATATAGTTAATGATTGAATCTGACAAACTGCAATGATATGAGTTTATTTCCATTTTTGACACTTTATTACACAATACACGATAACAAGTTTACCATCATTTTTACATAATCAACTTACAATGTTGTAAAGATGCAGGAAATGTCAAACAAACACTTTTATGTATCTTATTAGTAAAACAATAAGACTGTTAACATGCCTAAGAATTTAATCTGAGGAAATGTGAAAAAACAGCATAACTTCTAAAATAATGGCCCGATTATGCTGATTTTCGAACTCAACCTGCATTTTAGTAAGATTGACCACTCCTGTGAGTTTAATGACAATTGGCCTATCTGTTTTTCTTATATTGTGTTTACAGTGTTGCATATATGCTGAAAAATGAAAAAACAGCATAACTACTAAAATAGTGGCCCGATCATGCCGATTTTCGAACTTGACCTGCGTTTTAGTAAGATAGATTACTCCTGTGAGTTTCATGACAACAGGCCTATCGGTTTTCCTTGGAATGTGTTTACAGTGTTGCATATATGCTGGAAAGTGAAAAAAAAGCATAACTTCTACAATAATGGCCCGATCATGCTGATTTTCGAACTTGACCTGCGTTTTATGAATATTCATCAGCTCTGTAAATATAAAGCCCAAAAGTAAAACTGCCTTCCACTTATCGTGTTTACAATGAAAGTGCACGGCACCGGCGACGGCGATGACGGCGAGGACAGACGCAGGTGATGGCAATATGTACAGACACATCTATATATATATTTACTGTACTGTTTGAGAACAGTAAGTGACATGGTTTTTCTTAAATGGTCATCATGGGAGCAGTGCCCAAAATAGGTTTTTTTCAAATTTTGATGCAATATTACATAATGTTTAACAGCATAATGACCATCAATTTTTAATAATAAAATATTAGTATCATGGATATTCAGAAAATGTGACTAGCAAAGGTCTTCAGGCCCATGGAACCTCTAAGTCACAACTTGAAAATGCCAAAATGTAAACAAGACAGCACTGTTCTGAAATGTTTTTTTTTTCATTTTTAACAATTTTTAACATAAAACAAAATTAACAGTTTACTGCCATTTTTATATGATCAACTAAGAAAATTGATGAGATGGGAAAAATATCAATAAAGCAGTGTAAAATGTCCAATTTCTTCCATTCTGAGATTCTGAACATAGTGAATGATTGAATCTGACAAACTGCAATGATATGAGTTTATTTCCATTTTTGACACTTTATTACACAATACACGATAACAAGTTTACCATCATTTTTAAAAAATCAACTAACAATGTTGTAAAGATGCAGGAAATGTCAAACAAAAACTTTTACGGATCTTATTAGTTTAATAATGAGACTGTTAACATGCCTAAGAATTGAATCTGAGGAAATGTGAAAAATATGCTGAAAAGTGAAAAAACAGCATAACTTCTACAATAATGGCCCGATCATGCTGATTTTCGAACTTGACCTGCGTTTTATGAATATTCATCAGCTCTGTAAATATAAAGCCAAAAAGTAAAACTGCCTTCCACTTATCGTGTTTACAAGGAAAGTGCACGGCGACGGCATCGGCATCGGCATCGGCATCGGCGACGACAGACGCAGGTGATGGCAATATGTACAGACACATCTGTTGGGGGGGGGGGGGGGGGGGGGGGGGGGGAATGCAGGGGTATTACATCAGGAGGGAACTGGTCAGCAGTTGAAAGAACTTTTCACATTAATCATCTTGAATTATTAGCTGCATGGTTTGCTCTAAAATGCTTTGCACAAGATGAAACATCTCAGTGATTTTTTAGTTGATCACTTAAAAAGGATAGTAAATTGGCTATTTTGCATTAAGTAAAAAAGTGTTGAAAATGGAAATAAAAACTTGTTTCAGTACAGTTATCTCTTGTTTATTACATTTTGGTATTTTCAAGGTGTGACATTAAACTTCCATGGGCTTGAAGACAATTGTGTTACTTATTATTTTGTAACTTAAAAGAATGATTCTTAGGATTGACATATAGCTCAAATTGGAAAAACAGCTAGATTGGGTTATTTGTTTTATTTTATATATATAATTTTTTTTCTTGAATGTATGAACATTTTTCTATTTCTGGCATTTACGAAGTGTGAACTTGAACTTTCATGGGTCTGAAGCCTTATATATATGTTAGTTACAATACTGACATCAATATTAAGTGTTTTGCATAATTAAAATTTGGTGCTTACTTTACTTTGCATAATGTATTATTGCATCAGAATTGCCAGTTGCCTATTTTGTGCATCATGTCTTTCTGCTTTCTGTCTGTACATTTGACAGTTTATAGTAGGTAAGATTTATAGCTGATCCAAATACAGGAACAACAGAGAGTTCAGGTCCATTGCAAAATGGGGAAATCTCAACTACAATCTTTATTTAGTATAAAAAAAAAAATTATACTCCTGCATGGCAGCTATACACGTGAGGTGAAACACACCTTCAAGACCTCCTCATATATATCTATGAATGATTGTACTCTGTGCCTTTTACTTGAAGTAGTGCCCAAGAACAATTGCTGACACCTATGCCAACTGAACTCACTGTGGAGTTGCTAAGAATGTTTAAAAATTGTATAGTGAAGGCAAAATAATTCACTGTTTTATTAAAAACATTGTCAAACTAGAATGATTACTTGAAAATATTTTTGTATAAAATTTGTTAAATTTTGTTACAATAGATCTTGCTTAAGTGAAGCTGTAAAAGTACTGGGGCTGCAGTATTTGGTCTTAGGGTCAGTCTCAACATGATTGTGACGATGTCCACAAATTTCATCATATTGTGACAGTGATGAAAGATAGTAGTCTGGTTGGAACAAGGGGCCCATGTACAACCCTGTAACAAGCAATGCCAACATATATTTTTGTTCATCTGTGATGTCTAATTTTTCTCTAGGTTTTCCTAGAACAAATCAATGTTCCATGGAGGTTTATTTTAATGTTATGTCACACACTGTGCCTTAAATTGGAACATCTAAAATTATCTTTAAAAATTATAAGCAGGGGAAGAAGATCAATCATAATTTGGAATTAAGTGAAAATGCAACAATGATTTCTACACCATTGTGTAGCTTAAGGGTTACTGTACACAGATATGTAATGGAAGTTTTTTAACTTGAATCATACTTTAGTAAAATGAGATCAAAAATCAAATGAGATCAAATTTGAGGCATTTCAGGTAAATTAATTACCAAAATGCATATATTGATATAACTTAAACCTAGAATGTGCTTTTAGGGTATGTTTAGTAGATTTTCTTCTGCATTTTAATGATTTAATACGGTTTTGGAAGTTGATTTGATAGTGGGTGAGATTTGTGACTAATACAAGTACTGAAGGGGGTTAAGTTCAAACCACAAATATAAAAAGGGAAAAGAAATTATTCATAGAAGGCAGTCTATTAGGCATAGATATTACAATGATATATATATATATATATATATATATATATATATATATATATATATATATCGGAGAATGAAGTCAATACACCATGAAAAAGTGCTCCACCCATGGTGGCGGCCCGTGGGGAACTGGTATATAAAATCAAGGATACAAATAAATTAGAATTTTCTCTCCATTTTATTAAGAAAATGCCCTACGGCCGTAAATCTAACCACCCGGAATGCGTCATAAAAGCCATACCAATCTCAGTAAACACAAGACTATCTACGTTTTCTAGTGATGAAAGCATGTTTGAGTCATCAAAGAGGGAGTACCAGGAAGTGCTCGAGTCGGCCGGTTTCAGCCACAAACTATATAATACAAACATTGCTGCAAAGTCCAGAAAATCTCGCAAAAGAAATATCTTATGGTTCAATCCACCATTTAGTAGAAATGTACAGACTAATGTCGGTAAAGTATTTCTAAGGCTTATTAACTCCCATTTCCCACCAGGTTCTTTATTATACAAGATATTTAATAAAAACAACATTAAAGTTAGCTACAGCTGCATGGATAATATTGCCCAAATTATTAAAACTAAGAACAACAGTTTGATGAATAATTCTAGGGTTGTAGATAATGTATCAGATGTAAAAACTTGTAACTGTAGGATAAAAAGCGAATGCCCAATGAATGGCAATTGTCTAGAAAAAAATGTAGTTTATAAGTCAACTGTGATAACCAACAGCGAAACAAAAGAATACATTGGTATATCTGAATGTGAATTTAAATATAGATACAATAACCATAAGACCTCTTTCAACTGCTCATCCACTGTCACCACACCTCTTTGAGCAGCTATATTTGGACTCTTAAGGACAAAAAAATCAACTATGGGCTGAAATGGTCAATACTTAAGAAAGCTCGACCATATTCAAACATAACCAAACGGTGTCAGCTCTGCCTGTGGGAAAAGTTCTACATCATTACTTCGGAAAGAAAGAAAACGCTGAAACCTAGAAATGAACTCGTCAGCAAATGCCGACACTCTAAAAAATATTTATTGAATACCATTGACTATGTGTACTAATTTTGAAAAGTTGCTTATGTAGCCACATTATTTTATTATGTAATGTAACCACATTCTTTTGTCACCTATACGAGCGACATAACGTCACACGTGAATATTCTGAGTGCGACATCTTACACTGATCGTTTAATACCAGAGTCTTTTTTGTATTTTGTTTTGTTTTCGCCCCTGACGAGGCCTCAGGGCCGAAACGGCTGTTGGGCATTTTTTTAATAAAATGGAGAGAAAAGTCTAATTTATTAGCATCCTTGATTTTATATATATATATATATATATATATGTATATATATATATATATATATATATATATATATATGTATATATATATATAGTGGCAGGTATAGGGGGATCCTGACACCCCCCTTTTCAATACCTGAAAACAAGTCACACCAATGGTCCCCTCTGAATTTTGACTAGCTGAATCATAGCTATAAACTGTGCCAAATGGCACCATTCGCCCTCTTCAATACCAAAAATGTTCTGGGCCCTAATACAAGTACTGAAGGGGGTTAAGTTCAAACCATGAATATAAAAAGGGAAAAGAAATTATTCATAGTAGGCAGTCTAAGTTAGATATTACAATGAAAAAAAAAAAAAAAAAAAAAAATATATATATATATATATATATATATATATATATATATATATATATATATATATATATATATATATATATATGGTGTTATCATTATTAACAGTTTTTCATTATTATTATTAACAGTTTTTTATAATAATCACACTTAGTCATTTAGGGGCGAAAAAAACCTGCTGTAGAAACTGAGCTATCTAAATATACTGACAGTCAGTGAAAACGCATCATTTATTTATCATTAATATTTTAAGTTCCTTTGGCACATTAAGAAAACAGTTTTTGTGTGAAATATGACACATTATTCAGTCACACAAGGTGAAATAAAGGTCAGAAAAGATCATTAAAATGCAAGGTCACGTGATCAAATCTCTTTGGTTCCGCCCAGCCTCCAGCATCCCCAGGGCCCACAGTCGCTCTTCCAGTGTCAGATGTGGCATCACTTAACTTTTTTGTCATGTGTCATACTGTATTTGGTGACTACCTTGAATAGGCTTAATTGATCACCCTATATTAAACCTGATGAATTCACACCAATCACGAGACAGGAAAAACACATAATTTTGTAACAGCTGGTTACAAAATCAATGAAGCGGAAATTTTAAACATCCAAGTGGTCAGCCCACTCTCTTATGGCCAAACAAGTACATTTGTACACATTTATATGGTTGGAATCGTTTCTCGGTAAAGAAGTACAAGAAAGTTTTCTGATGCGTTTTCACTGACTGTCAGTATACATTTGGAAATGAAAAGAAAGTAACACTCAGAATGACTTTAGATGGGACGACATAAAAAAATCAGCGCCACAAAGAAGAAATCAGCACCTATGCAACCTTTGCCTAGATGAAAAACTGTTAATAATGATAACGCCAGATACTCTAAATAAAAGAACTGAAATAATTACCATGTGTCGGCACAAGGTGACGTTATATATATATATATATATATATATATATATATATATATATATATATATGGCTGAAACACCATTTTCAAATAAACGCCTCTTGATGATCGGGCATACCTTCTGGGTATGGCCATGAAACTCAGAGTCGGGGTTGATACATGTCTCTTGTTTTTTTATTTATTAATTATATATATATAATTAAAATTAATAAATAAAAAACAAGAGACATAATAGCATTTTGCAGCATAACCCTTCAGCTACACTATTATATATATATATATATATATATATATATATATATATATATATATATATATATATATATATATATATATATATAATAGTGTAGCTGAAGGGTTATGCTGCAAAATTGCACTATTATATATATATATATATATATATATATATATATATATATATATATATATATATAATAGTGTAGCTGAAGGGTTATGCTGCAAAATGCTATTTAATATTGAATTTTATATTAGTAATTGATGGTCAGATATCAATTGAGGTTAATTTTGAAGCATTTTCTGGAAAATAAACCAATATTTATTAAGATAATTTTCACATAGAATATATATGTCTTTAGGACTTGTTGGGTATATTTCAATGATTTAATAGGGTTTGGGGAATTTATTTCACAGTAGGTGTGAGCTATGATTATTATAAGTATCAATGCGCGATGTCGGAGTAGTTATAAGAGACAACTCAAAATACCGTCCAGTTCCAAAATCAGAATAGTTGCTTTATTGAATTTCACTTAGATTTTTATTACAGATTACTAGTCAAAATAACATTGTTTCATGTTTATTTCTTTGACTTTCCACTGAGAAACTCTGGAAGATAACTTTCACACACACCTAATGCATGCCAGCACATCTTCAATTTTTGACTTCATTCAAGTATGTGTGAATAGAATACTTCCACAGTCCCTCAGCTTTACACCTAAATAACCTTATCATAATTAATCTCCTGCTCAAATAAGTTTTGCGCCTCAAAACTTTCACAATTAAAATTAAATAATCTATTTCCAATAAAATTCTATATCATAACAGTTAAATCATTTTATTTAAAATCATGCTTAATTAAAGATACCTAAACATTATTTAATCATATCATATTCTGTTTATATGAAACTTCTCATTACTGTTAATATGCACACACAAAAAAATTTGAATTAATAAAAAAAATTATAAAGTAACATTACATAATACTCATTCCCTCCAGCAAATAAACTAAAATTTAACATAATATATCTTAGTTGTATTAATTGGCTATGTACTTCTAATTAATACTCCTTCAGTCCTTTAATACATATCTCTAAAAAAATTAACACTATTTAATCAATTATGATTACTTCCATCTTGTAATCATTATCTTATTTTAAGATAAAATTTATAATCCATTAAAATATGTTTAAGCATACATATATATATTGTTTATATTAATAAGTTGTCATTCAGTCAATATTTCAGCACAAATAATCATTTAATGTTTATGTAGTATGAAGCAACATAACATTTTCACTTAATAAAAAAATGTTAATCATTTGCTTACTTATATATCCATATCAGTATCATATAATAAAACTATCATTTAAACTACTCAATTTATTAGTAACACTTAAGTATCTTCAGTTCATTCTGTTAAATTGTACCATTTAATATATATTATCCGTTATTGATCAAGGATATTTACTCTTCAACTAATAATACTCACTTCCCATTTCAATAACATTTTTATGATTCCTGTTTCAAACAAACCAAAAAAAAAAAAATGAAAATTATATATATATACAATTGAAAATACATGCAAAAATATGTGGGTAAATAAAGAAAAATGTTAGTTATAACATTGATAAGCTCATTAAGTTCTATTTAAACTGAATAATAAATTTATAATTCATTACTTGTTATAAACATTGTTTAATAGTGAAATAAAACAATTATATAGAAAGTTAAAAAAATACTAAATCTACTTAATTCCTTAACATGACATTAAACAAAACAATATGGCACAATTAAATTTGACTAAATGTAATATATATTTATTACAAACAAAAGCTAGGCATAACAAAACAAGTGCAGATGAAGCAAGTATTTAAGTAAACCATCCTCCTTTTGTTTATTTACATTAAAACAATCTAATATTGGCACAATGCTAATTTCTCTCCTCTCTTAAAAAAAAATATTTATTCAATGATAAACCAGAAATTGATCATGCAGAAAAATGATTCTGGCATCAAAATTTTCTTGGAGTATTTTCATTATTTTAAAGTATTTCCAGCAGTTTATTTGAAACTAAATGGCAAGATAAGAGCTTTTTTTGCTGACTTGATTGATAATTTTTATATCTCCCCATTCAAAAATTAATTGTTGGAAAAACTCCCATGGTGAGATAAACACTTGTCAATATGGTTTCATATGTGACATTGTAATTGTTTGGCCAAAACGTTTTGATGGGCAAAATAATAAACAGCTCTTCTATAGTCAATTCAATAGCAAGACAATTCTTTGAACTTTTCTTCCTTTTACATACCCCAATCAAGATGGCAATAAGTAAAATAATAACAATGCATGATGCTATATTTAATAAGTTTTCATGTTCGACTATTCCATTCAAACCAAGTTGATGTTGGCATTAGTAAAAACAAAACATGGATTTGCTTTGACCTTTTGAATTGCCAGTACAGTTGTTGATAAAACTTTCACTTCGTAACCTACTGCTTATGAAAACAAAATTGTCATTCTTTCCATAATTAAAGCTATGTAGGTTAAAGTTTCATTAAAGTTATTACCTCTGGTAATTCAATATCTCCTTTTAATAAAAATTCACTCAAAGACTTAAAAATAATGTGTTTCTTTTCCCTTGCCTCTGCCAATGTACCAAGCCTTAAACTTATTTGTGAATCATTGGCTAAAAATTCTCTAAATTAATGTGACATAGTGAATCCCACGATCCACTTAATCCACTTGAGTTTCAATTGTATCTCCACATCTTTATAATATCAAGAAAACAAATATTTAATCCAGATCTACTCCTTATCTAGACCAGCTAAAAATAAGGTTAGTACTATTTCAATCCAGAAAAAATAGATATCCTCCTAACAATAATAATAGATGTTTTAATTAAGTAGCTACTACTGACTTCTTTTTCTTTCTCCCTTTCATTGTTTTATTTGCATGAAACTCTCTTATTAAAATGGAAGGTACCCTATCTGCAGTAACCCAATCAGATTTTTTAAGGTATTTCCATTTAATTCTATACCACTTTGTACCCCTGTAATTAACACATTTGATGATTTTTTTCTGCTTCATCATTGCGTTCTTTACTTTCTTGGGGTTGTTTATCAACATCTTTTTGACTTCTGTTTTCAACTGAACTATCCTCATTGTCCTGAATTAATTCCTCAGAGACGTTTTGTCCATTTTTGTCATTTCCCACACTCTTTTCTTTTAAAGATTCTCTAATAACAGGATCTACGTAGGGTTTTAATCTGTTGGCATGCACAGGAGACCTTAACTGTTAATGTTTTGGCACAGTAATAAAAACATAAGTGTCTACTTGCCCACTTGCTTGTTGGCTTGTAAAAGTCACTGTAGTAAAGTCTTGATTTCTGGCTGTAGGTATAGTTATAGGTAGTGGAGTTCTTGTAAGAAAATCTCTAATGTGGCGATGTTGTGTCCTTTTTGATTCTTGAGCTCCTCCACACTGGAGTTTGAAGGTCTCTGGTCAATGTGATGGTCTCTTTACTATGGGAAGGTCTTAGTGACTGCACAATGTTTGTATTCATATTTTGTTGTCCTATTGGTTCTGTGGCGGTAGCCTGATGATCACTCGAGTCAAGGGAACTGTGGGCTCATGACTGCTGTCTTGCGTTATAGAATGTTTTATTGGCTGCAGTGTACTGTTATAATTTGGCAACGGCAAATTTTCTGTTGATTTTGTCCATGTCAATTGAGGACTTCTTTTAACAGTTTCTTCTACTTCATCAACATCCCCACTGATCTTTTTGTTTGCTGCTGTAAAACTTCTCAATGTTCTCTGTGCAAACTTCTTCATATTTTTACCAGGATCTTTTCCTTTTAATATTTATAATTAAAAGTCAGGTTTCTCCACCAATTTATCAATGCGCGATGTCGGAGTAGTTATAAGAGACAACTCAAAATACCGTCCAGTTCCAAAATCAGAATAGTTGCTTTATTGAATTTCACTTAGATTTTTATTACAGATTACTAGTCAAAATAACATTGTTTCATGTTTATTTCTTTGACTTTCCACTGAGAAACTCTGGAAGATAACTTTCACACACACCTAATGCATGCCAGCACATCTTCAATTTTTGACTTCATTCAAGTATGTGTGAATAGAATACTTCCACAGTCCCTCAGCTTTACACCTAAATAACCTTATCATATAAGTACAGCAGGCAGTGTCTCAGTTCAATTGCCCAAAATGGGGGAAGGGAAAAGACATTATCAATAGCACATGTAGTAATTCTAAGTAAGATATAACTTTGATTTATATATCATTGTGTACCTGAAAGGGTTGCTCTAAACAACTAATGAATGTCACGTTTATTGAATTGTGGCTAAACCAGGTAGCTTCACATAATGTCTTTGTTTTTAGTCAGTAATTCCTTAGAATATGTTGTATAAAGTTTAAGGAGGTAAAGTAAGCTTGTTTCTTAATTTGATTAAGAAGTTAAGTTCAGGAATCCTTTGCCTTGGTTTGAGATTAAAGAGTTCCCACAGATTGTCAGAATGTACCTGAGCAAGCAATGAGTGAACATTAAATGATTGAAACTGGTTATTGTTGTCAGCCTTGGATTTCCTCATAGCGATTTACACTAAATATTTTGACCACGAATATGGAAAGAAGTTTAACATGTTATCCAACCTAAAAGTTAACAATGGTGTCCATGTTGAGAGCCTGTTTGTAATTTTTGTTCAGTGCTAACTTCGCGCAGGTTTGTATATACAGGGTAAAGCCTTAACAAGATGTGGCCAGACTTGGTAATCTTGTGTAACATTGTGCATTGTAAAGTGACAACTCTACAATTGATGAGCTCACCAAGACTTAGAAGAGGAAAAATCTCCAAGACCATTCACTTTAAGTAAAAAAAAGCCAGGAGCAATCCCAGTCCCTGATTGAAAATGTGCAAGTCTTAAATAATCAGCAGAGGGACCACGATCACAGCGATCAACAAAGATGACATTGACCCCAGAGAACTATTCACAGAACAGAAAAATTAATTCAAAAGGGAGTTTTAGCAATCTCTGAATGTAGATTCATAGAATGAAGTTTTAAGTGTATGAATCAGAGTAATCAAAGTAGGCAGACTTTGAGTAGTTATAATGCCTGGTTTACTTATAATGTGGCTAATGATTATAAAACCGCTGCACCATGAAATTGTCTTTTTTTTTTTTTAATTTAATGTTAATAAAATGATACCAGAAGCATATCATTCCACAGTCATTTATCTACCCCAAAGGATTGGTTCAGTAGGGGTGACACTTTTATTGTCCATTGTGTGTATGGTCCCAAATGTGTGGTGAAATCCAAAATCAATTAGATCGATGAGCAATGTGCAAGGTGTATATCCCGTGACAGCAACGTGCAGGATATGGTGAAATGCCCATGTCAGTAGTCATTACGTAATCAAATGATTGGAGTGGATCTCATTGGCCCATTTGTGGAATCTTCAAAAGAAATATATTGCCTCAATTTAAATGATTACCTGTCCAGATGGGTGGAAAGTTACCCCATTCCCAACAAGACCTCTGTAGTGAACCATTAATAGTGCTAATAGTTTAGATTTGCATATATGAGATTTTCAAATTTAATTTAAAATGTATCTACAATTAAGTTTTAATTTATTCGGATGTATATAGGCATGGCATGGAAGTTAATTTGACATGCTAATTAAGATCAAGCATTAAAGAGGCAACAGAGCCACGGATAGATATACAGAGAGTAGGCTGGACAGACAGACTTATACACTAGTCGACATTTGCTAGGGATCATATTTTATGGACTTTTTTTACCTTTGTATATTTTTTGGGTCTCCAAAATGAAGTTGGACAACCATATGTATTAGTCATTGATTTTGTTGTTGTTTTGGTTTAATGCACACGAGTAAAAACTTCAAAGCTGGTTCCTCAGAAATTCAAAATTTCAAAATGCATCCAACAAGACTAAGAAGTCATTTACCACCAGCAGAACTGAATTGGGCTACTGGGTTACTCCAGGGTGGCCAGATGCAGTGCCGTGTAGCCACTCTCCTCCGTACATCCCAAAGTGTGATATAAGGTACTGGAGGCATGGGCAGGTGGACCAACGTGGTGGTCGCCAGAGACAGACAACACCTCAGCAAGACGGCTACTTGACCTTCCAAGCATGCCTGGATTGCTTGTCTCCAGCCAATTTGCTCCAGAATGAGTTCTAGAATGCAACAGGGGTATATGTGTCAACTCAAATGGTCCGGAGATGTCTGCATGAAGCACAGTTGAGGGCCAGAAGTCTATCTGTTTGCACTGCTTTGACACGGCAACACAGACAAGTGTGTCTGCAAGACATCACAGGTGGTGAATGATCCAGTAGTGGTCATCTGTGCTGTTCACAAATGAGTCAAAGTTTTGCTTACACTTTCTGGATCGACGCAGGAGGGTGTGGAGACGACCCAGAGAGCACAACACTCAGCCAAACATCTTCCAACATGATTGGTTTGGAGGACCATCAGTTCTCATGTGATCCAGAATGGCACTCTCACTGGTCTCAGGTATCGAGAAGAGTTCATTGCGCCTATAGTCCATCCCTATGCAGGTGCTGTTGGCGACAACTTCATCCTAATGGACAAAAATGCTCTTCCCTATCGAGCCAACATTGGAGCAGGAAGGAAATACTTGTATGGACTGGCCTGCAAGGTCACCACACCTCAGTTTGATTGAGTATGTTTGGGATTTGCTCCAGAACCGCAGAATGCTCCCATACGATTCGGCAACTGGAGGATGCTTTGTGGAAGAGTGGGACCAGATCACCCAACAGCAGTTATTCTGTTTTATTCAGAGCATGCACAGAAGGTGTATCATGGTTTTTCAGGTAAATGGTGGTCATACACACTACTAGGGAAATTTTGCATCCAATTTCTTGCTGACATGAGATATTTTACTGATGTTTGGCATAGTGTTTTTTAATGTGAATGTGTGTTGGCAGTGCTCTTCTGAAGTTTTCTTGGTGGCCATTATGTTCTTTTGCAAATTGGTCTTTTTTTCTCACTTTACACTGAAATTGCTGAAATTTGGTCTTGTTTAATATTGTTAAGCAAACCAGTCATAATTGTCAAAATTTCATTAGCAAAAGACATGATCCCTAGCAAATGTTGACTAGTGTAGTTTTAGAGACCTGAGTTTTACTCTGTAGCAGAAAACTATATCTGCCTGTCTCAGTTGCCCTATTGGTGAAATCCAAATCTAAGAACATGAATAACCAACAGGCTGCATGGTTATTACACTCATAGGCAGTAGAGTCAGCACTCACCAAACACTGCTTTCCACGATTTGGTTTTCCCGAAACCATCATTACTGACAAAGAAAAATAATTTTGTTAGAAAGCTATCATACATTTCCTGCCAAAAGTAGGTGTTAATCATTGATGGACGACCAGCCACTCACTAGAAGCCAATGGTAAAACAGTGGTGCCAGATTACCTCTTACCAAATACCTAACGGCTTCTCCCGCAACACATCCACTGGATAGTTGACTACAGAATATGACAGGATATGACATAGGCAAGGTATGCACCATTTGTCACCAGCAACCTGGAAAAGTCTTAACGGTAAACCAAAATAAATTATGTTTTATTGGACCCTAATTTATCTTGGGATGCCAACAGTCGTCGACCTAGAAGGCCATCACCCCGTCGCACCATCTGCCAATCCCATTTGTCACCAAAGATCAAAGAGAACAGGAATTAGATAACCCAGCAGCGGAGCCTTCTGGCAGCAGTCATGAAAGCAGACGCTTCATCTGAGCTGGAGTGGGATCACTCCGTTGAAACTGAGCTAATAATATATCGTCAGCCTCAACATCACCATCAGACCAACCCAAGTACCAGACTCGGAACTGAATGATCCCGAATTCACCGGTGGATCGGACCACAGTACCCATTTTCAAGGTATGCGTCAGTATGCATTTCGCAATATCATACCTCGGAACAAATTTTGAGATGAGATGTACTACTATCCAACCCGCTGAGAATCATCACTCTCACATCGCTCACTAAGCAAGAACGGTGTCGCTTCTTATACTTCAAAGCACGTACTGATACACACCTTGAAAACGGGTAGTTTGGTCCAATCTACCGGTGAATTCAGGATCATTCGGTCCCGTGTCTGGTTGTATACAACTGTAGATAGAGAGGGAGGGAATGGGTGGAATAAAAAGAAGTCATGTTGGACCATAAGTTTCGGCATCTCATGGACATCAAGCAAAAGGGTTGCTGGATGATGTCAGAGAAGTACCATGATTTCATAGCCACACTGAATTTGAGAAAAATCCTATTTTACATCAAGTTGTTTGTCAGGATGTAGTAAAATTGCATTTAGATGTCTGAAAATTATATTATCTGAATATTTAAATAATTATGTTTGCAAACTTTACAAATCAAGTCAAATGTCAGTTGATAAGCTGGTTATAAAAACCAGGAAAACGTTGGTGAAGATGACTTCTATAGCAAATTACCACCTACATCTACCGGAGATTGGAAACCCAAGCACTGGTAAAAATGACCAGCGAAAAAGTGAGGACTCTTCAATTTTGGTGCTGATCAGGGAAAGTCCATGTTTTGCCTTGCTAGAGATGAAGACGAGAGCTCAAGAATACCATTTCAAGTACGAGATGAAATAGCCCAGTTCTGGAATATAGAGTTAACAAGCTCAACATAAGACACCAACGTCTTACATTTGTAAAGCCTCTCTTCTGGTCCTCAAATCAAGTTCGGTCCCTTGGTTCTAAACTGTTTACAAGAAGCTCTATACTGGACCTACACCTGTAAATGTCCATCATTACGAGTTCAAACGTGTTCCCTAAACGTGTCCTTGGCTGACTCTATTATGGTCTCCAATATTTGAGGTTTAAAACTTTGAGAGGCTACCAAAAAACGTACGTAAACTGAATGTTAGAAAGAAATGCATTTCAATTATTTAAAATTGTATTATATTTGCTATAATAAATTCTCAGATTTTTTAAAGAACAAAAGTTTTGCTGCGTGACTACCTTTAGGATGCTTAAGAATAATACTACAATATTTATGGCGTTCTCTGCCTCATGTTTTCAAGACAGTTACATTCGTGGGTGATTGTGTGCATGTGGTGGTGTTGGTGGGGGGGGGGGGTGCTCACTCACTGCCATGATTGTGCGCTTTTTATTCCGTTTCAAGTTAGTATAAGCTCTTATTTTCATATGGACGCGTTTATTCCCGTGAATTTCCTAAATGTCCACTGGACTGGTATGGTCACGCGTTTTGTGCAAGTAGTAGAAATGGATTATATATTTTTTTTTCGAATCAGCAGATCTAAAATAAACAAAGTTTATTAATAAACGCGCAATATTTTCGTAATTAAAGCCTATTTGCCTGTTTGACTGCATTTAAACTAAGACGCAACTGACCATAATGTGTGTTTGATTGACGGGGCTGGTTTAGAGATGTACGTGCTGCATACCTTGTTGGTATTTATACCTAGGCTTTCACAAGCTGTATATCCCATATCATTCAGATAATGTTCAAGTGTTGTTTTGCTACATGATGACAACTTAGCATCCCAATTGTATTGCTTTAGGAGCGTACAGTGAAGGGAATATCATGAAAACCCAGTGATCTGACCAAAGACATTGTAGAGATCCAGTATAACTACGTAGTGTAAGTAGGCCTATGCATACCAGTGCAGTTTACTGTTACACAACGCCGTTCTCCCTTGGGCAAAATTAAAGGCTAAAATCCCCGTTTCAATTTACCACTTCAAGGGAAAGATTCAGAACAGCGCCCTGGCCTGAATTTTGATCTTACAAACTGACCTCGGAAACCACAAAATTTTCTTTCATGCCCGAAATCTGTGATTTTAAATACTCGATCCCCACCATTAAATGTCCCACCGACCCTCACATTGACTGCCTCTCTTGTTAAAGAGCACAATTCAAATTAATTTAAAAGAGACAAACTTAGCTGTTATTACAGAATCGGGATTCTTTATCATAGATTTTGTCTCGACTCCAGGGACGTCTCAATTTCTTTTTCGCCCTATATATATATCTTATTAAGTTGAATGGTCTTTATCGCAGCATCTTTATTTAAATTCATTAAAAACCACAAATCAAAGGAATTGTGTGTACGCGCCGTAATGTACATGATCTTTGGATGGTTATTTTAAGTAATCCGATGTTGATAATTTCGAATCCTATACATTATAGTACATATGCGTACATGGAAAGCATCAAAACAGATTAAAGGCATTTTCGCGTCGATCATTATACCGTTTTATTTGCATCTCATCTGTAGCGAACATTTGTTGCCAGATTAACGAAGCACCGCGCAATTATGTAAGAGAACCACGAAAATAGAGCACCCGCACCAGACACGGGCATTTAATTTTGTTTGGTCCGTAAAGGGCTTGTATTCGACCGGAGGCAGAGTTGTGAATCAATCTACAGTATATTATTTTCCGTTTATATAAAAGTTACCTAAGGCTTCGTTCACATGCAATGTCTATTTTCTAAATTCTATTTTCTATTCGCGCTATCTTATGATCACGGTCTGTGCCCTAAATATCCCGCCGCGTAATTACTGGCAGCGCGAGCCAGTTACTTATAGTAACTTATAGTAACTTATAGTAACTGGCATTGCATGTGAACGAAGCCTAAGTCTCGCATAACGCTATCTCAAAATTGGTCCATTTATGACCCTTTAAAACACCGCTACAGATGTAGACACTCCAACCCAATTAATTGAGTTCGATGTGAGAAAACTTTCAACAAAAAGTGAAAATGTGAGCCACATATATTTAGATTAATATCGGAAATAAATATATGACACGTTCCATTACTTTCACTGGTTTATGCCATTGTACCCTCTAACTGGGAAAGCAGTCAGCAGTTATTAAAAGTAATATGAAACATTAAGAAAAACGTTATGCAAAACGTGAGCGGTTGTGATAAGTTAATTTACGCTCTCATTTTTCATATGAAAAGAAAAATGATTATTTATTACAAGAGTTCAGGGTGGGAAGAGGAACATAAGGGCATAGCAACTATTATGTTATGAAATAAGTCAAGTTGAGTCTTTCTACTGATATACTTTATCGTGTTTCGTGCCTATCTAGCTTAGTCGGTTAAGAAGATATATAACCCCCCCCCCCCACACTTATTTCAACCTGTAAGATTGGAAAGTCGGTAGTCTGGCTCGAGCAATAAAATCTCACTATCTCCACATCTGGTTTCTATCAAGCGCGTTCAGAGCTTCAGAGCTTAGGACAAACATATTGCTCCTCGGGCCAGGAAATCTGGAGAAGGGGAGTAGAGGAACATGTCTTCTCAAATGGAAAGCTATATATTTTTGGTAATTTCCTTTGTAACATTTACAAACACTAAAAAATATCCTTTCTCGAATTAATATCATGTTTACACATTTCTGTAAATATCCTGAATTAAAATATTAATGTTAAATGTCAGAGACTTTGATTTATGACGAGAGAGAGAGAGAGAGGTAAAGACAATCTGTAAATGTCCCGAACTAGAGGAGAGTGTTATAAACTGAACACATCTTGGCTACCACCCGTAGACACCCGCACGAAAACGCTGTAGATACTCCAGCGCAGTAGACTACTGCAATTATACTGCAAACATGCCTCAAATCTGCTTCGATTTGGGAGCTAATTAACATATTTGAAACATGCTTCTATCATACTGCTAATCTACTGCATTAATGCTCCTCTCTGTACAAACCTATGTACTTTTTGGAGTAGAATTGCAGTAGGCTATACTGAATTTCTACTGCAAATATGCTCCACACCACTACTGCGTTAATGCTTCTTTGCTACTTCAATACTACTGCATTTTCATGCGGGCAGTTAGCCCGCAGAGTGGTTTAGTTATTATGATCAACATAATTGTTTATATTTTTGTTAATATCAAACAATTTTACTGTTTGCAGCTATACCTGTTTGGAACATGTACTCTGCGCCATATAATAGCAATGGTGCAAAGTGGTGATATTGTAAAATCCTGCAATAAAATTTTTTTCAAATATCAAATTTTATTAGATGGTTGAATACAACATCAGTAATAGAACAGTAATAGAATTCAGCATAATGATACTGAATTGTTGTAAAGACATGAAGGAAGCAGGGTGACCATATATGCTTGGAATATTGTCGGAGAGGGAAATTTCTCCAGTTTCTTCACTGCCCTGTGAAACCATATTTTGTGGCCTGAGATGCCGTATCCGTTACTTCGTGACCTGACCTGTCAAAAGCACGTCCGCGCACTCTTTTCATCTTTTGATTCTTCCACATTAATCAAGATACGGAGTATCAATTACAAGTGACCCCCGGGGGGCATGAAGGGAATAAATAATTATATGTAGTATCCTTGTGACAGAAGGTTACTCTGCAATTTATATCTTTCAATTTATGCTGTGAAATAATAGCCAGCTAGTCCGTTGATCTGGCGAATCAACCAAATGACCGTTAGTTGAGTTGCTTAACTGCAAGTAATTAATCCCCTCCCCTCCCCCCGAACGTCAAACTGGCAGGTTTCCAAATGAAGACTATACCGCAGAAAAAGTTTGGGGCCCAAAAGAGAGTCAGCCAAGTACACGTTTGGGGAACACGTTTGAACACGTCATGATGGACATTTACAGGTGTAGGACCAGAACAGAGCCTCTGGTAAACAGTTTAGAACCAAGGGACCGAACTTGATTTGAGGACCAGAAAGGAAGCTTTACAAAACTTTACAAATTCAATCATCGAAAAGCTAGTTTAGAGCACAATCATGCAAAGCAGAGCACATGCAAGGTGGAGCTGTTATCTGGGGATTAAGGCATTTCAACTTAATTAAGACTTAAACTTAACTAGGAGATGAAGCCGTAAGTAAAGACATTCAATCCTTTGAAAGCTGAAAACATCCTTTAAAACTCGGTTTCAGATCTTTCCAGTGAATAAAATACGTTAACAGATTCATATAATATCATTATACTGTTCGAGACACTTGAACAATCTTTACCAAACTTCAATACAATTTGCATTTGATTTAAATGTGAAAGTTTCTCAAATATAATTTGGCCTTGTAATCACCACTATGACAGATATGGTATTGGTGACTTGGAGAGAAGAGGTGCCAAACACTGAAACCGTTCCAGACCAGCCTCCTACTCAAGGCGGGAACACATCTAGTGATAGTCACGGCGCAATATACACTCTTGCCCAAATTGGTTGATACATGGAAATTTAGGGATGTATTTCGCTCTGTTTCTTTCATTATTATTGTTATTACCTTTATATAATTATACCCTTTATATTGCTAAATATGTAAAGCTGGAGGATTAGGAAAGTGAAAGAGAAACAAAAAATGCAAAACTAATAAAAGTGTTTATTTATTAAGGGTTTTTTCCTCATGCCCCCCGAAATGAGTTTTTTTTATACAGCAGTAATAAGTGAAAAATGAAACATAAATTTGTATTGTGATTGACAATTAATATGAAATTTGGGGAGATTGCCATGAAAACCATTCAGACTTCATTATTAACCTCAGTAGCAGGAATACTCCACCGCGAGCTTGGATTATGGCCGCCAGGAGTGGCAAAATGAGCTACAGCTCTTTGGAGAGGAATTCTGGTCCATTCAACTTGAAGGGCATCTCAAAGTTGATCTAAATTTGCAGCGGAAGGGTTTCTCCTTTGAATAGCACTACCAAGTTCGTCCCACTTGTTCCCAATTGGGTATTCATCTGGGCTGCTTGCTGGCTGTGGCATCAGCTGAATGTTGTTTTGGCGGACATAGTCGTTAATTTAGCAATCTGTATGAGGAGTAGCGTTGTCATGTTGCAATCTAAAATTGTCTCTGTATATCCCTCTTGCGAACGGCTCCAGTTTCTGTTAGAGAATGTCCCTGTATCTGGCAGCGTTAAGGTTTTCATCCAGAGGAAGCAATGGGCAAATGCCGTTGCTGCAAATGGTACCCCAAACATGTACGGAACCACCTCCTCCAGCTATTTTTTCTTGGGTATTTTCAGTCAACAGCCATTCTCCAACGGGTCTGCACACTCTCATTCTTCTATCTGTTCGATACAGTAGAAAACGGGTCTCATCAGCAAACACCATGTGATTCCAATGTTGGACCGTAAGGTTACGGTTTTGCCGCACCCACTGCAGCCTGTTTGCTCGAGGTGCAGGTGCCAAGCGTGGCTTCTACGACATTCTTCTAGAAGGATACCCGTGTTCCAACAGCCTGGGCCCGGTTTCATGGCTTTTACAATGTTTATAGCAACTAATTGCATTATGGGAATGTCTTTTTCCAAATATGGTATTGGATAAAATTCTTATCCACTGGATAACTATCATGCTGTTTATCCAGCCTTTATGAAACACAAATTTATACAGAGGATAACTATACAGAGGATAAGAAATTTATACCTTGGATAGTGTTAACCATAGGATAGCCTATCCAGCCTTGATGAAACCGGGCCCTGTAGTTTACCGTCCGGCGAGACAATCGAGCCAAATGTCGGGCCTGTAGCTCTAAGGTAATGACGTTGGCAGTTTTGGTCCGCTCTCTTCTTACCATTGACGATGACACGATCACTTCTGGTGTTTCCACTTCGCGGTCTACCCGTAGATTTAACAGGTGCCACATTTCCTGCCACAGCCCTTCTCCTCAAGATTTTATTCACAGTTTTCCTTTCCACACCCAAACGTCTGGCTATCTGGATTTGTTCCTTGCCCATATCTGCATATGCAACCATCTGGTGTCCCATTAACATATTGGTAGGCTGCGGCATGGTCTCAGTAATCGGTAGACACAGTTACTAAAATGCAAATCTGTGACATGTTTCACACACCCCAGACATTCCAGTCATAACCAATAGAGAATGACTGACTGAAAAGTGTTCATAGTACACATGCATGTTACTTAATGTCGTGCAAATTGCTGCAACGACTCCTTTTTCGTACCAAGTGTTGGGTTTTAGAAATGTGAGTAAAATATCCCAAAAAGTGAAGTTTTTTTAGACATGTAGGGGCCTACCAGCCATTTTGGGCAATAGTGTACTATAACAGGAAGTGACTTTAAGCTCCTCACGATAACAAAGAAAGCAGGCCGAATTTGATTTTTTTATGTATAAAAGGCTTCTCAATTTCATATTGAAATATTCTGCTCAAATATGAAAAAAAAAATCAGATCACGATTCCCTTTATTTTAATCGATTCAGTGATACCAATTGCACTTATGGAAGCAGGCATGTAAGATATCCCTCTGAAATTAATTTCTAAGCCTAACTCATTTCCTTTACGTGCTATTGCTTAATAAAAAGTACCATGCAATAATTGGAAAAAAAATAGACATTGTGTTTGAAGTGTACCGCATTTGCTGCCATGTCTTGAATTAATAAAGATAATAAGATAATATGATTATTTATCTGAAGAAATGCGTGGTTAAACTTGTATGTTTGTACTATGTTTTTTTCTCTCAAAAGTAAAGTTTAATAAAGAAAGAAAATATCATAATTCTCATCATTATTAGTGTTATTATTACTAATAATGATGAGAATTATGATATTTTCTTTCTTTATTAAACTTTACTTTTAAAAATTAATTACTATTTATAAAAATATTATTTAATTTTTATCTGATTTATTTAAAATTAATTTATGTCAGACAGGGGTATCATTTGTTTGCGATTAAATCGTCTTCGGAACGTTACAAGTAATAATATAGAGGTTTTATTATAATAAAAGTTGCAGAAAAATCTTAGAATTTGTTAAAATTTGGAAAAAAATCTTAGAATCTCAAAAATGTAAAAATTGAACGATATTGCCAATGAAAGGGGCGATACATGTTTCATACGAAGCAAGTGTAGGCCTATCGCCTCCTCGCCTCCTTCAGCTGGGTGCATGCTGCCCCCCCCCCCCCCATGACCCACCCAACCCAATCACTGCACATCAAACACGATAGCAAGTGTTGTTTTCACTTATGACTTTAAATTAATATTTCAAAAAATATTGAAAATTGAAGAAAATGTGTTTTGTAATAATATCCTATATAAAATATCATGTCGGTATAGAGAGCCTCTCTTTCTTTTTAATCCGTTACTGTTCGACCATTACTGGTAGCACATTATTGCATGCTGGATACTTTTTGCTGTGCTAATTTCCACAATGTTTTAGGCCTACGTAACATTGTGCTGCTGATTATTACACTCTTGGATTTTCACTGATTTACAAGTCTGTCTTTTTACTTCAGAACAACCCTTTGATATGAATTCCGTTGTCGTTCGTGGTAACACAGCACGGTCGACTGGCGACAGAGATGAACAAAACGAATAACAAGACCAAATAGTCACTAATTATTACCTACAGCAGTAATGGGACCTTTGAACGATATGTGGAAAATCTGCTTATGGAGCTCCTACAGCAACTACTAGACAGTGAGGTAGAGCTACACAAAGGGAGCTGAGCAGCTAGAATGTTCATACAAATGACAAATACAGGCTAAAAGTGATTGAATGGGAAAACTATTGACAATCAATGGAGAAATACCAGCTGTTTCTTCGTACGACAGCGCCCCGAGTTTTGTTCATTCGAGGAAGCAGTGGAATTGTGGAAGGGCTGGGCCAGATTCCAAAAAATATTCTCTGCTTAGTCCAGGCCAGAAAAGAAGCAAGCCACAGTATTCCCGACCGAAGAACTCACGACTATAAAACCATTGCATTTCTTCGTTTCTTACCTCATTTGAAAATCACACCGGATTTCAGCGAATGACATTCTTTCTAATCTTTCACTAATAATGTGTTTGTGATTGTTTACTCTTTAATCGTTTCAAAGTGGAACCGTGGTTGGTTTCACATTTTGATGTGAACGGTGAATCAACGGTGATCTCGCCAGTCAGCATGGAGTCTCTAGTAGCCTTTATTCCTCAAACACGGGCCAGTCTGGCTCACAGGCAAGAGCAGTCTTGACGATCTCCAGGGGTCTTTCTCTCCGAGAGGTCCAGTTTTTATAGAGAATCGAACTATCCTGCGTCCCTTAAATCTTACAGTAAGCGTATCTTATAGAAAATAAATTTGTTCACTGTCATATGTGAGTTAGGATACTCGGACCTGGGCGAAATGTTCTCTTGAATATATAACTGTGACCGACTTGAAAGGAAGATCAATAAAACTATAAGTACTGGGACTACATTATTTGTTAAAGTTGCCCTAAACATGGATGTGTTCTCCGGGTAGGAGGTTACATACATGTAACTCTCGGGCCTGGGACTGGCTTTAACTAAATTATCTCAGGTGCGGTGACTTTTATTGGGGGAAGAAATTAAAAGAGCCAATTAAACGACAATAATGAGGTCAAAGTATTTCAACAATTTTAGAATTGTCACTGAGTCTCCCATTTCTGTCGGCTCAAAAGAGGTGGCCACTCATTATTTAAATTTATAACTTTGAAGAGACTTTTGTTTCTAATATTGGCTTCGCTTCCGTGATTGAGATTTGACTTTAAAGACAAGGATCAATTGCATAACATTACCGTGTTAGAATTTCAGTACAAGGGGTTACACAAGTTGGAATACAATCAGCATTTTTAATTTTTCTTAGCAATACACCGTAACAACATACTTTTACAATGTTAATTTATTTCCAGTAAAAACGTATGGCAGATTTTTAACGACGTGCTCACAAGAAATTGCGTCACCCGTTGTGCTGTAGTTGTGCAATAGACAACGATGCTGACTGCTTTAACATGAATACAATAATATGCGCAAAGAAACGCTATTGCAGCGGTTCGTATCTACAGCAGTTTGTAATCTTATTTTAAGATGTTATTTGAACAGCTGAGCGTTTACCAACTAGTTTAAGCAACATGAACATATATACCATAAGGAGTGACATGTGACAAAATGATATATTTAATAACACAAGTAAGTTACAAAAGGAATTAACTTGGTTATTCAAACGATCACGTTATCCAGCATAGACCCGGTTGTCGTAGCCAGACGATGATCGATGCTGCTCAGGTTGCCTTTTTCTATTTACACATGATATATATACAAACAGCAGCAGTATTATCACAACTAACCCACCGCAAACCCCACCAATGATCACTGGCTCTTGCCACGTGGGGACAAACACCCTCTCACAACGGGGCCCTTCAAACCCCTCCGCACACTGACACGACACAGGGCCGTCTTGGTTTTCCATGCACTTGCCGTCATTTTTACACGGAGCTTTTTCACAACTTTCAGCACACGAATCCCCGCCATTCGAAGTGTTGCTATAACCGGGGATACAGAGGCAAGAGTAACCGACTGTCTTGTCCTCACAATCTGCATACCTGGAGCAGGTAACACGTATGTCAGGTGAGTGACATTCATCAAACATAAGATCCAATTTAACCAGTTGTATGTGGTTTGTCTGAAAGGCGTTGTTGATGTTATCTTTAATGTCTGTCAGCGGTGGTAAGTTTGTGTTCGATGATTTCCTTGAAAAATTCTATCCGTGTGTCTGCTATCACGCTACCTTTTCGAAATGAAAGCACTTTACATCTAATATAGAAGTATTGGGAATAAGCTGAATCAAGCTTCTCTACACTGGATAACACGCAAAGTTGCTCATAGCTTTAAACTCCAGCGTATTAGAATCCGTTAGTCGCGTGCAGAAGGTGGCGTTAATTTTGATCTCTAAAGGCAATGCAATCACAACAGGCAGCTGCTGTTCCGGGGTGGTCTCCGTGGTGCTGCCACTGTCTGGTGAAGCACAAGTTTCACAACAATTTACGATGTTCTCTGGGTTATTACGCTCTTTTCTGCAATTCTGGGCCCTGTCTCCTGATTCAAGGTAGGTTGAATCTGCTAGAAGTTTAAAATACAAAAATACAGGTAAAGTAATTAAGAGCAAATTGCTCTCATACATAAATACCTTTACAATTTGTCACCTATTTTCGTTGTCTTTTTGGTTTTCTATTGCGTGAATTCGAATGCTATTGCTTAACAACTAAGCAAGTCAAACACTTTGAGCGACGTGTATGTACATGTACTTAGTCGATTAAATATAGGTATGGTTTTGTGATTTAAGATATTTGAAGCGTATTACACTTTTTGTGAAGCAGTTAATCCAGTAAACTATCCATTTACAAGTTTTATTGATTTCCTGATACAGTCAGAACTGTTTGGGGAGTTGTATCTCCCTCACCTGTTCAACTCAGAGATCTTCTGGCGGAAAGCTTCCACCGAACACTTTGAGAACGTGAAGGAATTCCTCAGTGCTGACATGGGGGCATTACCGTCCGAAACGGCCGCCATAATGTACTGCTGGCTCCCATTGCATGTATTGTTATCTCCATCATGTACCGCACCTAGGCTGGAGAGAATTGAAATAGTTCGTATACACTATGATGTTCAAACGAAATGCAACTAACCCATATTATTGCAAACCCTTTGGAAAAACCATGATGGTACGTAACGCTATATCTTATTTACCAAACAGTAAAGGTATATGGGTGTATGGATTGAGCTCTGCCGAGGGAACTCAAGGACAATTACATATAATGAATTATTAAATCATGTCCTCATGATGCTCTTATTCAAACAATTTTACATAGTATCATGAGTTTCTTCGTGACTGATGTCATGTGACAAGGAATAATCCCAACTGCATACGTCTATCGTCTTACTTGTGTCCCATTTCGTGTGAGCTGACACCTATGCATGCAAACCCTCCGTGATCCTCGTTAATAGACGTCCTGTCCCGCTGACATATCTGACCCACCTTCGCAACACCTGCAGTTGTTAAGCAGGCAGTTAAGCCCCCTTTACACTGGACGGCGTCCTTTCTGCGTCCAGCAGTACGGCCCCATTTGAGAGTTAAAAAATTATAATACTTTACGTGCCGACAACTGGCCGATCATTGAGCATTCATTCTGATACAAAATCAATGCTCGTGCCTCCTTATTAAGACCACAGTGATGCCAAATATCATGGTCGCAGAAAGGACGCAGAAAGGACGCCGTCCAGTGTAAAGGGGGTATTAGTAACACGGTTGGAGCGCTTGTTGTATGAGTGATATTGTATGAACATTTGTAAAAGTGGTTGCTGTTTTTTGTACTACTATCAGCATCGTTTGCTAAAAGAAAAGTGGCAGTAACAGTGGCATTGGAATGTTTTCTACAGAAATAAGCGTTATTCGGTTGAAGAAGCGAAGAAGCAGCACTTGCAAATTCCGGATATATTAGAAATAACAGTGCAAATACCATAAAAGATCTATATATAAATAATTAACAACCGTTATCTACATGCAGTGATTATTTCTTATGCCAAAAAGAAAATCTCGGAAACATCGTCATACCTGCCACAGACACTGCTTTGTTACCGCTTGCGTCCTCGCCGTTCCATATGTCACACCTGGTAGAGTTGTACAATATATAATACGATTTAGAAATATAGCAACCTGTAGCAAAATGTAAAGTTTCAAGCAACAAGTTTGCAAGAAAAAAATCTTGCTCCTAATTTACAGCAATATTGCAGCAAATTTGCCCGCTAAGGAAACGAACGGAAGATAAAATGGCATTCACTTTAGTCCTTATCAATTAATTTCCTTTCATTTCAAATTATGATTGTAAGCATCATCCAAGAGAAGCATAACTGGGTGTTTAAACTATCAGCACCGAACTGGTGAGCTGACTTGTGTTGTACGGGTGTTATTAAAACATTGGGAAGACAGAATAAACCTCGTTCAAAGAGAGGAGCAAGGGTGCACTTACCCAGTAAAGAGCATCGCATGATCAAACGTGGGTAAAGTGTTTTTAGTACTATCTTCGGTAATCCAGTATGTAAAGTTCCATAATGAAGGTTCACCAAAGGTCTTGGTGCCGTGTTGCTTTTAATGCCTGTTGATTCAGTCCAGATGGAGGACATCGGGTCCTGGAGTGGAAATATATAGACTACAGCATTACGTTTGATCACAGTGTTATATGTGACTTGTCCTGGAGTGGAAATATATAGACTACAGCAATGTGTTTTATCAGTGTTATATGTGACTTGTCCTGGAGTGGAAATATATAGACTACAGCAATGTGTTAGATCACAGTGTTATATGTGACTTGTCATAGAGTGGAAATATATAGACTGCAGCAATGTGTTAGATCACAGTGTTATATGTGACTTGTCCTGGAGTGGAAATATATTGAATACAGCAATACATTAGATCACAGTGTTATATGTTACTTGTCCTGGAGTGGAAATTTGAAACATGAAAAGTTTACTATCAAATTAAATACAAACAAACACAGTCACAATACAGACATACACAGTGATCAGAATAAATTTTGGCATGTACAGTGACAACACAACCATGTACAGTGACCAGACTGAATACAAATTGATTGGATGATTACACAGTAATACACAGTGATTAGTGACTGGGTGAAAACAGATACATACACAGTGATCATAATATATATATACAAACACATACAATGACAATACATGAAGAATGGAAACGGGAATCAGAGTATAGAAAGACACACAAACTATGCTTACAGCAACAACACCAACAATCACAGTTATAATTATGTTTAAAAACATATAGACTGACAAATCTGACATGCACATTGCTCACAATAAATACAAACACAAACAGTATGATGCAAACATATACAGTGATATAAACACAACTTAAACATGCATAGTATTGATAATGATAACAAACAAATAGGACAAACAGACTAACACAGTGATCACAATACATGCAAACACATACAGTGAAAATACAGAATAGACTCAGCAAACAGAATATAAATAGACACATAGACATACAGTGACAACCATTATGCAGAGTAATAGTAATGATTACAAACATTGACAAAACTGACATACACACACATTGATCACAATAAATACAAACACAAACAATGACAACACAAACATGAACAGTAATGTAAATACAAACAAACACAGGCACAATACAGACATACACAGTGATCAGAATAAATTTTGACATACACAGTGACAGCACAAACATATACAGTAATCAGAATGAACATAAATTAATTGGATGATTACACAGTCATACACAGTGATCAGTGATGGAGTTAATACAGAGACATACACAGTGATCACAATATATATCAAACACATACAATGATGGTACAGAATGGAAACAGTGTTCACAATAAATACAAACATCAACAGTAACGACGCAAACATATACAGTGATCACAATAAGCACAAACACAAACAGTGACAACATAAACATGCACAGTTATAGGACAAACAGACTAACACAGTAAACAGAATCATATGCATACACAAACAGTAACGACACAATCATACACAGTGATAAAATTAAATATTAACATGTAAAGTGACAATAGTAACGTGCACCGTAATAACAATGAACACAAGGGAAAAGAGTGCAAACCTAGCCGTACACATTCATCCAAATATAAACAAACACATTTAGTAACAATACAGAATAGACACAGAAAACAGAATAGAAACAGACACATAGACATACATTGACAACACCATCATTCAGCGCTATAGTTATAATGATAAACAAATAGAGTGACAGAAATGACATACACAGTGCTCACAATAAATACAAACACCAACAGTAACAACACAAACATATACAGTGATCACAATAAATAGAAACACAAACAGTGCCAAATAAACATGCACAGCAATGATAGTGATTACAAACAAACATTAAGTTAATTCTGTATGGTTGCAACTGTAATAACATACGCTGCAATCTTGCTGGTGCAGTTGCTAATGGTTTCTTCCATATTGAGATAAGTGGCTGGTGATCAGTCTCGATCGTGATTTCTTTCACATATATGTAGCCTCTAAACTTTGCGCATGCAAAGACGACTGCTAGTAATTCTTTTTCTATCTGCGCGTAACGCTTTTCTGTATCTGTCATCGCCCTGGATGCATATGCCACTGGTTTCCCATTTTGTAGACATGCAGCTCCAATGCCTTCTTGTGAAGCATCACAAGTCAACGTGACCTCTTTGGATACGTTGTAGCATGCTAGGCATGTATCTTCGCTGATCTGCTTGATTGTTTCAAATGCCGTATTGTTGGTATTCTCCCAGACAAATGAATTATCCTATCATTCAGCGGAGCGCACTTCTCACTGAGCTGTGGCATGAACTTTGACAAATATTTGATCATGCCAAGAAAATGTAACAAGTCCGACTTATCATTAGGTTTAGGCATTTCTTTGATTGCTCTCACTTTCTCTGGATCAGGTTTAAGACCATCTGCTGTGAATGTGTGCCCTACGTAGTTGACTCTTCTCATCTTGTACTTGCACTTGGATTTATTCAGCTTTATGTTGATTTCTTTCAACTTCTGAAGCACTAGCTTTAAGTTATCATCGTGCTCCTCTTCTGTGGCACTGCATACCAAAATGTCATCCATTATTATCTTGCATGGTAGACCTGTCATGAGATTTTCTATGGCTTGCTGATACACCTCTGAAGCTGAGCTGATTCCCATTGTAAGTCTGAGGTATCTATAGCGACCGAATGATGTCCCAAACGTCGTTAAGTATGAGGATTCTTCCTCCAGGGGTATACAGTAGAATGCTTGCTTCGCATCTAACACAGTGAAGTATTGTGCGTTGGGCATGTCTGTTATGACTTCTTCTACTGTTCTCATTGGGTACCTTGGACGCTTTATTGCCTTGTTAAGATCACCTGGATCGATGCATATTCCTATGTCTCCTGTGGTTTTCTTCATTTGTTACCACCATCACAGACACCCAGTCAGTCAGTTTTGTGACCTTAGCTATGATGCCTTGGCTTGCCATTCTTCATTTCTTCATTTCTTGTCGTACCTCATCTTTGACAGCTACTGGTAAATTTCTCACTGGTCTGACTACAGGAGGCACTTGGGGGTCAACTGTTATTTTATACTTCACAGGTAACTTGCCCAAACTGTCATCAAATATCTCAGGGTACTCTGCGAACATGTCTGGTGTCATGTCCACACTGTATACAGTCTGAGCGAACTGTAATAACTTCACTCCATGCTGTCTTTCGGTCCCAACAGCGTTTGAACGTTGGCATCAATCACATTGAATTTAATGTGATGTGTTTCTCCATTGTAAACACAGGGTAAAATTGCGCTTCCTAGAGGGGTCACAGCATATCCCGTGAAGCCAATTAATCTGCTCTTGTCACTGGTGTTGATATTTTCTAAACTCATAACGTTGCACCTGGCTCCAGTGTCCACTTTTACTTCCATGTCAGCATTATGCACCTGTAACTTTACATGTATGTCTTTCAATGGGGTGTGCGAATCCCTTACTGTGTTAATAACGAATGATTCTTCGCAGCGTAGTTTGTGTTGACTTCTCTGATTCTTTGCTGGGTTGGTTGCTTACTTTTCTTTGGTTGACTAGCTCTGCAGACAACTTGAAAATGGTTCGGTTTCCCGCATCTACGGCACGTTTTACCGTATGCTGGACATTTTCCCTTAGCATGACTAGTGTAACACTTACTGCATTTGGTTGTTTCTAGGGGGGCGTCTCGATAGTCCGAAGGTTCATTGGTCCGAAAAACGGTAACATTTTCATTGGTTTTTTAATCAAGGGTTCATTGGTCCGAAGGTTCTGTAGTGAACATTCGGACCAATGAACCTTCGGACTATTGAACCTTCGGACTATTGCTACAGCCCCGTTTCTAGCTGCTTATGGTACGTCTTTTGCGGTTTTGCCTTTCTAATGGAATGGACAGTTACTTGAGGTTGTATTTGTATGGCGTCTGCCTCTCAGCATTCATGTATCTGGCACGTGTGAATGGCTTTGGTTAAAGTTAGATTGTTTTCTCTTAGTAGTGCCTTTCTTGTGTTTTCATTTCTGACGCCGATAACAATTCTATCTCTTAACATGTCATCTTCTAACTGGTCATAGTCACAGTGTTTGACTTTTTGTCTCAAGTCCGCTAGAAAAGTTTGAAACCTCTCACCTTCATGTTGGATCCTCATATTGAATTTGTATCTTTCCAGTATAACATTTGTCCTAGGGTTGCATATCTCATTGAATTTACCTGTAGCTTTCGATACTTCCGGATCTTCCTTGTCCTCTTTTTCATTAAATGTGAAAGACTCATACTTAGCGATAGCTTCACTGCCAGCCAAATTTAGGAGCACGTAAGCTTTCCTCTTACTTGTTTTCTCGCTGTAGCATGCACGGATGTAAATGTCATACTCTCGGATGAAAGTTCTCCAATTTTGCTCAAGGTTCCCTTCAAATGACAGCGGTACTGGCTTTCTTAGACCTTCTGCCATCTTCCTTTGTCCCTCATTTATTTGGAATATCCTACAAATAGGTTTATAATCCCGGTTCTGACACCATGTATGATTATGAAGAAACAAGCAGACGACCATGTGTTACTGAACTACTTTAATGACCGATATCAATACGCGGGATGCTTAGGCATGAGTGATGGGGCTAGTGCTACTGCACTTGCATGTAGATAGTTCCATTTACAGACAAATAGTACAGTGTACTTATTTATGTTCGCTATCCCATACCTGACAACATTGCGGCAGTCCACTAGAAGGCTGTGACTACACCATAGATGACCTTGATGCCACTATCGTAGCAGCCCTACTCACCACACACATCTCTGTTCATACCAACGCCCCCGTAACTGCAGCCAAAGTGGAGAAAGTTAAGCAGCCTGCAATATCAGCCTGTGGTACCAGCGAAGAGTGGTCATACTTTCAGTCCAGATGGACAGAGTATGCCGATGCAATGAAGATAGCTGGCAAAGACAGGGTTATCCAATTGCTGAAATGCTGTGATGACCCCTTGCGAAAAAACCTAACCATTACAGCAGGTGGGAGCCTTGCAAACAAATCCATTGATGAGGTGATGGCAGCAATCAAAGCATTAGCGGTACACACAGAGAACACAGTGGTGGCTAGAGTGACACTACAGAACATGCGTCAAGGCAGAGATGAACCTGTCCACAATTATGGAGCCCGTCTAAAAGGCCAGGCAGGAGTATGCAAATTTTCTGTCTCATGCCCCAGCTGCAACACTGCTGTGAGCTACATGGAGGAGATGACCCGTAATGTTCTAACCCGTGGGCTTCCAGACTTTGAGATCTAAACAGACCTTCTAGGGGATAAGAACCAGGACATGAAATTGGAGGAAGTCCTCCAATTTGTGGAAGCAAAAGAAGCAGGAAAGCGCTCCGCATCACACTTACAAGAATCCTAAGCAGTTGAGGCCGAAAAACCACCCCAGGACCCCTGTGGCTACTGAGGAAAAACTGGCCATGGCAAGGCTGCCCCTTTATGCATTTGCAAGAGAGATTGCCCCGCCTTTGGGCACAAATGCCAGACCTGCATGCAATACCACCACCTTGAAGTAGTGTGCCGTAGCAAGGATAAACCCAAGGCGAGCCGCCAGAAGACTACTTCCTGCCATGAGGCAAGCTGCCCTTCCCTGTGATGGAACAGAATCGTGGACGACTGAAGGAATACCTTCTGGATTATTACAGGTCCAGTACATTTAACACATGTGATCATCACCCTTATGGACAGCCCGCCAATGAAATTGATGGTAGACCCTTCTGCTGCACCAGTACGGTAGCCTATCACACTCCAATACCAGTCCTACTTCACTGGCAGGAAGAAGTGAAAGCAGGGCTCGGCTAAGATGTCAGACTAGGGGTCATCGAACCAGTCCCAATTGGCAAGCCAGTCACCTGGTGCCACCGCATGGTTGTTTGTGTCACCTTTGGCATAGCCGATGAGCTATCCTCAGATAGGGGACCAGAGTTCACATCAACTGCCATCAAGAAGTTCCTTTCTGATTGGGGTGTACATCATCGTATGTCATCAGTAGCCTTTCCCCATAGTAACTGCCGTGCTGGAGTTGGGGTTAAGACAGTTAAACGCCTCATCACAGACAATAACAGCCCTAATGGTGACCTGGACACGACCAAAGACCAAATCCAGCCCACTAGTGCAAACTTGCAGCTTATCAGGAGACAAGGAAGGAAATCCCTGGCTCACCTCCAACACCACCTACCAAAGTTGCCACTGATCAGGAGGAATGCAGGAAAGAAATCCCTGGCCTACCTGCAACATCTAAGGCCAAGGCTACTCCACACCCTCATGACACACAAACGCAGTGTGAAACCCCGCCATCACTGACTGCACCACCCATACCTCAACTGTTCAACACACATTTACCTGCCACAGATAAGCCATCCAAATGGGCCATCATCCCAAAGAGCCGCCTTCTACCTTTGGGGAATGCAACTCCACCTAGGTCAGTCAGTGTTAGCACACGTGTTTGCACCACTCCACGCCCCAGGACAGTGGATAGTCAATCTGGAATGTCCCAGCCTCTTACCGTGGATCAACTTAGATGCTCCACTTTTGCCACTTGACCCCCAGCTTGGCAAAAAGACTATGAACTGTCATAAACATTTGAATTCCTGTGAAGGCACACCAATGTTTGCTGATCCAGTTATCGTTTGCATATTCAGTTTAACTATTACTCCTATTACTTTGTAGTTTACTTGTTTTCTCACACTAGTGACCTCTCATGGATCATTGAAACATTTCAGTCCTTCTGCTGACTTTGGATATCAGTGAACATAAAGACTTAGGCGGAGATATAGGATTACTATTTATGTAGACTTATGTAATTTACTCTTTTGTTTCAGATAGCGATCATTGTCAAGTTGGACCAATAAATGCTTAACGACAAAAAGTACAGTGTACTTATTTAGTGATAACAGTAACGTGCACAGTAATGAGAATGAACACAAGGAAAAAAAAAGTAAAAACATAGCCTTACACAGTCATCACAATATATACAAACACATTCAGTAATAATACAGAAAAAACACAGCAAACAGAATATAAACAGACACATAGACATACATTGACAGCACGATCACTTAGCAAATAGTAAAGTTTACAAACAAATAGAGTGACTAAACTGCCATACACATTGCTCATAATAAATACAAACACCAACAGTAATGACAAAAACATGAACAGTGGTCAAAATAAATATTAACATGTACAGTTATAACAGTAACATGCATTGTAATGAAAATGAACACAAGGAAAAAAAGTGAAAACACTTTATAATGATTATAAACAGCTAGAAGGACAAACAGACTTACAGAATAATATGCATACACAAACAGTAACAACACAATTGTACACAGTGATCAAAATAAATATTAACATGTACTGTACAGTGACAACAGTAATGTGCACCGTAATGACAATGAACACAAGGAAAAAGAGTGCAAACATAGCCGTACACATTCAGTAACAATACAGAATAGACACAGAAAACAGAATATAAATAGACACATAGACATGCATTGACAGCACCATCATTCAGTGCTATAGATATAATGATAAACAAATAGAGTGACAAAACTGACATACACATTGCTCACAATAAATACAAAAACAAACAGT
The DNA here is from genome assembly GCF_051362555.1 of Lingula anatina. Taxonomy (NCBI): domain Eukaryota; kingdom Metazoa; phylum Brachiopoda; class Lingulata; order Lingulida; family Lingulidae; genus Lingula; species Lingula anatina. Next base: position 22,192,040 of record NC_141769.1, on the reverse strand, counting down.
GACAGCACTAACATGCACAGTAATCAAAATGAATACAAACAAATACAGTGACAGAAATGACAAACACAGTGCTCACAATAAATATAAAGACCAGCAATAACGACACAAACATATACAGTGATCGCAATAAATAGAAACACAGTGAAAAAACAAACACAGCATTGATAATGATTACAAACAAATAGAAGGACAAACAGACTAAGATTGTGATCAAAAACTACAATTAAGATAATTAATTGTATTTATGTAGCAAATGGTTTGTTTTCGTGGTGGTATTAACTTTTTGGTAATACATCAACGTTTTAGTTTTGGTCTTGTATCTGCTCATTTTGACCTTAAGTAGTTGACCAAGGCAAGGTGATAACAGATGTCCAGGGTTAAGGAATGTCTTAGCTGCTGTGTATCTAGGCACACACATTTATATTTTATGAAAGATGTTGTTATTTGTACATTGGTTACCAGCCATCACATATTTGTGGTTTCAAGATGTGGGGACGGCCTGTTTTCTTGATACTTGGTGACTGTATTTTCTTCGGATAATATTCTGTTTCCCAGCCACCAGTTTTGTTATCAAGTTTCGGCGACGGCTGTTTCCTTTTATTTGAGTGACTTCAAGTTCTGGGATCACACACAGGCTAGTAATTTTATATTATCTTCAATTGTTTCCTTATTCATGTGTTCTAATCATCAGATTTATAATTTGTCGTGTGCTGCAGTTGTTAACTATTTTGTTTAGATGTCACTGCATCGTATTATATTCATCTGAATCTTACCAGGCCAGGAATTCAGCTGTTTTTATATTTTTTTCTCGGCTGTAGTTGACATGCCGTAATCCACATATTTCTGTCTTTACCAGGTGCCATATTTTAATGGGTGAAGTATTATTAGGGGTTTCTGGTCGACTAGGTAATATGTATTTTGGGATTTGTTATGCTTTTTGTTCTGGGTGTACTTCCCAGGTTTTTAACTCTTTGCCTAGTAGTGAGAACCCTGTTGTGGTATCTGGTATGCTAGGTTCTGTGGGTATTTCCCAGGTGTTTAACTGTTTGCCTAGTAGTGAGAACCCTGTGGTGGTATCTGGTATACTAAGTTCCGGGTGTACTTCCCAGGTTTTAACTGTTTGCCTAGTAGTGAGAACCCTGTGGTGGTATCTGGTATACTAGGCTCTGGGTGTATTTACCAGGTATTTAACGTTTGCCTAGTAGTGAGAACCCTGAGGTGGTATTTGGTATACTAGGTTAATATTTTGTGGGAGCTGTTATGCTCCTATTCTGGGGAGTCACCCAGCTGTATGTTCGTTTGCCTAGTCGGTTTTACCAGATATCCCTGTTTTTACGTGCACGGCTAAGCTGAGGCTGTTGCCTGCATGGATTTTCTATGGCAGCGGATAGGAGATGTTTTTTGCACTTTTTATATTAATATGGCTTGTGTCATATCTACCCAGGCTATTCGTTGGGTTTATGCCGGGTATATATGTTCTCTGTACAAGTGTATATTTTATTCATATTACTTATTCCGTTTACTTACTTGAATTACCTGGCCTGGGAAATTTTATTACTGAATTGCCTTTTATATAAATGCAGCTGCCTTTGCGCGGTCTTCTTAGTTTCCTTTGTCTTATGTTACCATGCCTCTCAAGACCCCTCCCGGGAGGAGTACCGTAGGCGGTCCAGGACGTCTGTTGTCTCCAATGCGCGCTCATTATATATCCAGCAAATGACGATTGCATCCACTGCTCCTGGTGGAAAAAAGCCGAGTCACACCGCCACACACTTCTTCTGAGACGGAATCAACCTCTACTTCACTTGTTATCGACTGCATTTTGTTGGCACAGCGTATGAGCAATAGCTCATCAAAACTGCTCAGAGGCACAGAAATGCCGAGCGCTTCTCCTTCTCACGACTCCTCCCTGCAAGAGACTAACGTTCAGCAGCAGATACCCTGTACCCAGTATCAGCAGTCTGTTCGACACTGTAAACACACGGGTCCAGCCGATGAGGTACGGCTTAACTATTAGAACATTAAGTAGCTACCTAATGCTAATGACTGGCGTCTTTATGATGACGCTTTTTGCAACTTACGAGCAACACCACTGGTCCCGTGCGATAAGTTATCCCTGAGTTACAGTTAAAAGTGGCAACCATGAATATTTCTCCCCTTTTCTACGTCCCTTTCGTCGAGGCATCTTTTTTGCTTTTAATAAAAGGGAATAATGCACCTTTAGTCTATGCCAATTCAAGCACTGTTGCCAGTACTGCTATGGATCTCATCCTAAAATCGATTGCCGCACATCCCACGCCCAGGTACAGACCCCGCCTACAAAATTGTCTCCCAACTCCAATTACCCATTCCCTGTTACAGATGGATCCTCATAAGGTGATTTTTCTCATCAATATATTTCCAAGGGTTCCCGCCTTCATTGCACCACCACTCCTAGCATTCCCGCACCTCATAATCAGTTATCAACACGTAGTCATCCTGAAACGATTTTGGATTATATTAATCAGGTTTATCATCTGGGCGGATTGCTGGCCCAATTTTATCTCCCCCTTCCAGATTTTAAATGTTCACCATTACACATTATTCCTAAATCTGAACCTTACAAATTCCGTGTTATTCACTACCTTTCCCCACCTGGACTCGGTTAATTCTAATATACCCAGAGTATTTTCTGTACGACTTACATGTAATTATACGATTATCGCCCATGTCCAACATTTCGGCCCTGGTGCTCTTTTAGCTAAGTCTGACATTCTAGATGTTTTCCGCATTTCATCTCTTAGCCTTTTGGATTATCATCTTCTTTGTTTCTCTCGGAATGAATTATTTTATTTTGAAACAATTCTGCCAATGGGTGCAAGTTGTCCGTGCCAAATATTTAATCACTGAGTACAGCTCTACAATGGATGTTAAGAAATTTCATGCCTCGGCCATATCCTATATACTGGATGATTTTTGTTTCATTGGACCCCCCAATTCCAATAACTGTCAAGTTATTTACAAAATTTTCATGCGTTGTGCAAGCGGATTGAGGTTCCCATTAAAAAAAAAAACTTTACTCCGACCACTTGTTTAACTATTTGCGGCGTTGAAATAGATTCGCTAGTAGGTCGTTTGCCACAGGACAAATTGGAAAAGTGTTATGTTTTAGTTTCCCAGCTTTCTCAAGGAAAAATAGGTACAATTGAAAGAGTTACAATCTCTTATTGGTTTTTTAAACTTTGCATGCTTAGGCGTAGTACCGGGCAGAGCTTTCTTACGCCGCTTAATTGATTTACCTGTTGGTGCTAGGCGCCCGCGTCATTATATTCGACTCAATAGTGAAGCAAGAGCGGACCTAGGCATGTGGCTTCATTTTTTACATCACTTTAATGGAAAGTCAGTCCTGCTGCCGTCATCATGGCAATCGTCAGATACCTTACACTTGTTTACAGATGCCTTGGGGTCAACAGCTTATGCGGCGGTCTTTGGCTGTCACTGGTTCTTTATAATGGGATGCGGTAGCTGCACTTTGGCATATCACAGTTAAAGAACCGTTTCCTATAGTTCTTGCTTTGAAATTTTGGTAATCTCAGCTGCTTGAGTCCGACAGGTACATCTGCCAAGTTCAAGCCATGTTCGATTACCGACGAACCTTTGCGCATGCGTTAGGTACTTTATTTCAGTTTATTGATGGAACACCGGTCACTTATTCTTATATGTTTCTTCAGAATTATCCAAAGCCCTTGCTTTTGCAGGATATATATATAAAGGCGGCCTTGTTTTTATCATTATGTGTGTTTCATGTTTTCAAAAAAAAAAAAAAAAAAAAAAAAAAAAAAATTACAGGGTGGGATCACTATTTTAATGCCTTCTTTGGCTCCCTTAATTTAATTCATGGTTGCCAGTTTCTCTTCCTATCCCTCATTCAGCTGTAGCTAGTTCTTCATGGGATATGGATTTGTAGTTGCACATTTTTTTAGTAGCACATAGGATTCAGATATAATGTCAGATGTTGTTTATCATTCCAATTTTTTCACAAGCACTCCTCGGTTGGTGGGGATGTGAGCTTCTCTCACATCATATGGCCTTTTATTTTCATTTGCGCCAACTTTTTGCTCCTATAGCTGTTGTAATTCCTCATATTTTTCTTAATTAATCCTGGTTACACTCATTAACATACTTTATTATTTATATATTATAGCACTTATATAATTTGGGGGATGTTTTATTATCTCCCCAGTTTTGTAACTTTGTATCTTATTAGTATTCGTCATTAATAAATGACAATGTTCAGTCATATGGACTTATCTAACTTAATTTGGAGCAAAAACAGAGCTTCGTTGTGCTTGTGAACATTTGGCTACATAAAACTGAAACAACGCAAACAAACACAGTGATCAAAATAAATATTAACAGTAAAAGTGATAACAGTAACGTGCACAGTAATGAGAATGAACACAAGGAAAAAGAGTGCAAACAGCCATACACAGTCATCACAGTATGTTCAAACATATTCAGTAACAATACAGAAAAGACACAGCAAACAGAATATAAACAGACACATAGACATACATCAACAGCATGATCATTCAGCACAGTAGTAATGATTATAAACAAATAAATAGACAAAACTGACATACACAGTGCTCAAAATAAATACAATCAAAAACAGTGACAACACAAACATGCACAGTAATCAAAATAAATACAAACACAGTCACAATACAGACATACACAGTGATCAGAATAAGTTGAAATGTACAGTGACAACACAACCATGTAAAGTAACCAGGTAACTGTTATAACAGTAACATGCATCGTAATGAAAATGAACACAAGGAAAAAGAGTGAAAACATAGCCATACACAGTCATCACAATATATACAAACACATTCAGTAATAATACAGAAAAAACACAGCAAACAGAATATAAACAGACACATAGTCATACATTGACAAGACCATCATTCAGTGAAATATATTAATGTTTACAAACGAAGAGAGTGACAAAATTGACATACTAGTATGCATTTCTAACAATAAATACAAACACCAACAGTAATGACAGAAACATAAACAGTATTGTAAATAAATACAAACAAACACAATCACAATTCAAAAATTTGACATGCACATTGCTCACAATAAATACAAACACCAACAGTAATGGCATAAACATGAACAGTGATTTAAATAAGTATAAACAAACACAGTCACAATACAGACATACACAGTGATCAGAATAAATTTTGACATGTACAGTGACAACACAACCATGCACAGTAACTAGAACGAACACTATAATAAATTAGGTGATAGCACAGTCATACACAGTGATCAGTGATGGGGTGAAAACACAGACATACACAGTGATCACAATATATATACAAACACATACAATGACAAAAGAGAATGGAAACAGCAATTGGAATATAAAAAGACACAAACTAAGCTTACAGCAACAACACAAACATAAACAATTATAATAATGATTAAAAACATATATAGAGAAAAAAACTGACATAAACATTGCTCACAATAAATAGAAACACCAACAGTAATGACACAAACATGAACAGTGATTTAAATAAGTACAAACAAACACAGTCACAATACAGACAAACACAGTGATCAGAATAAATTTTGACATATATATATATATATATATATATATATATATATATATATATATATATATATATATATATATGTATATACAGTTATAATAATGATAAAAACATAGAGAGAAAAAACTGACATAAACATTGCTCACACTTGCACAGTAATGAAAATGAACACAAGAATATAAACAGACACATAGACATACAGTGACAGTGCTATCATGCAGAGAAATAGTAATGATTACAAACAAATACATTGACAAAACAGACATACACATTGCTCACAATAAATACAAACATAAACAGTGACAACACAAACAAGAGCAGTAACGTAAATAAATACAAACAAACACAGTCACAATACAGACATACACAGTGATCAGAATAAATTTTGACATGTACAGTGACAACACAACCATGTATAGTAATCAGAATGAACACAAATTAATTGGATGATTACACAGTAATACACAGTGATCAGTGATGGAGTGAAAACAGAGACATACACAGTGATCACAATATATATACAAACACGAACAGTACAGAATGGAAATAGTGTTCACAATAAATACAAACATCAATAGTAATGACGCAAACACATACAGTGATCACGATAAATACAAACACAAACAGTGACAACATTAACATGCACAGTAATGATATTTATTACAAACAAACAGAAGGACAAACAGACTTTCACAGTGATCAGAATTGTGTGCAGACACAAACATTAACAACACAAACATATACAGTGCTCAAAATAAATACAATCACAAACAGTGACAACACAAACATGCACAGTAATCAAAATAAATAGAAACAAACACAGTCACAATACAGACATACACAGTGATCAGAATAAGTTGACATGTACAGTGACAACACAACCATATAAAGTAACAAAGCAACTGTTATAACAGTATCATGCATCGTAATGAAAAAGAAGACAAGGAAAAAGTGATCACAATATATATACAAACACGTATAATGAGAGTACAGAATGGAAACAGTGTTCACGATAAATACAAACATCAACAGTAAATACGCAAACACATACAGTGATCACAATAAATACAAACACAAACAGTGACAACATTAACATGCACAGTAATGATATATATTACAAACAAACAGAAGGACAAATAAACTTTCACAGTGATCAGAATTATGTGCAGACATAAACAGTAAGAACACAAACATACACAGTGATCAAAAATATTAACATGAACAGTGATAACAGTAATGTGCACTGTTATGACAATGAACACAATGGAAAAAAGTGCAAACATAGCTGTACACAGTCATCACTGTTAATGAAATAAGTCAAACACGTGGATATAACTGAACCGGAAGTGCCCTGGGAGCGTTTATTATATAACAAGTATCAATAAGAGGGAGTATCCCTTAACATCCTCCTTTTCCCATAAAAAAAAAAAAAAGAAAAAAGAACAACTATAATAATCACGAACAAGTCAACATTTCAAAATAAACGCAATAACTTGAAACAGTGTAAATGTTTTTTTTTTTTTTTTTTTTTTTTTTTTTTTAATCTGAACAAGTCCATATCATATGTTTAATTATGTTCTAAGATCAACTTAAGTCACTTTCTGGTTTATATTGTCCTGACTTTGTAATATGGAGCACTACTCAAAACATTATACTATAACTAAAAAAACAAACTACTATTTTACAATGGGGTCATTGAGGTAGACTGCCTCTCACCCTTTTCTGCCATGGGTATTATTCTGACCCATCACTTAGAATACACAACATAATCTCCTAAGTATTTTGGCTTCTTCAAGAGTCTACCGAACCGAGTGGTATGGACCTCCTCTTCACTGCTCTGTGGTGGAGGTGTAGTTTTGCACGGCGTACTGGGAGTTGACTTTATGGGACTGGGTATCATAATTGGTTCGCTGGTAACGTCAGTGGGTTTAATCGGTACCTCTGGTGTTTCTGCAGCTACTGTCCCCCGGGATTGGTTTGGAGTGGTGACCTCTCGACTAGGTCTGAGGTGACTACGGTTCCTGCGGTAAATTTTGTTGTCTTGCTCCACTAGATAGGATCGAGGGGCGAGTTTCTCCACTATTCTGCCAGCAGACCATGAGACTGACGATTGCGGCCTTAGATTGGTACGCACAGGCTGTCCGATAACCAGAGGAGGCAGTTCCTTGCTTCCTTTGTCATAACACTTCTTTGCTATTCTCTTCTGGTTTACTTGTTTCTGAAATACCTGGTCTTTTGGTACTACTTTTGGCTCTAGCTTGTCACAGCGTACGGGAATGAGCGATCTAGTGCGCCTACTCATCAACTTTTGTGCTGCACTCCCCGTGTTGTCTGCGGCTGGCGTGTTTCTGTGCTCTAAAACTGCTAACCACAAATCGGTACCGTCTTGTTTTGTTCTCTTGATCAGGGTCTTTGCCACTTTAACAGCTGCCTCAGCTGTGCCGTTACCACTGGGGTGGTGGGGAGATGATGTATGATGGTTAATCTTCCACGCCTCGGTGAACTCTCGGAATTGCTGACACTGATATTGAGGCCCGTTGTCAGAGATAAACAGCTTTGGAATGCCATGTCGAGCAAACTGCTGCTTCAATTCATTGATCACTGCTTCTGAAGTAGTGTCACTGAGTTGAGTGATCTCCCAGTACTTTGAGAAATGATCTACAAGCAGCAAATAATGTTCCCCTTGAATGGAAAATAAATCACTGCTGACGATTTCAAATCGCTCCTTGGGTATAGGCTGAGAATGCATTGGCTCTTTCTGTTGGCGAGGCTGATTTTCCTGACAGACGTTGCAAGTTGCTACCACATTGCGAATGTCATTGCTGATCTGAGGCCAGAAAATCGCATCTCTAGCTTTACGTATAGCTGTCTCTGTTCCTTGATGAGTTGCATGGACTCTCTCCAGCATCTGTTTACGTAAGATAGTAGGAATTACTACTCTGGTGCCTCGATAGAGGATGCCATCTTGACAGGATAACTCGTCTCTATATGGCCAGTATTCACGGCATAACAGGGGAACTTGAGTTTTGTCACTAGGCCATCCTTCCATGACTAGGATCAGCAGTGACTGCATAGCGTCATCCCGAAGTGTATGAGTCTTTACTTGCTCCAGAGACTCATCGGACACATTGTTGTACTGCGAGTAATCAATCTCCTCGACTTCTTTGGCCAACTTCTGCTCGGATTCTACTGCGTAAATCTCGTAATCTGAGTTCTCCTTGGTAGTTACTGACTTGGACGCAGTTGCTCTAGATAATGCATCAGAGATATACATCTTTTTACCACGCTGGTACTTCACCTCAATATGGTATTTCTGTAGCCTGAGGCGCATGCGTTGAAGTCGCTTTGGGGCAGCCAAGATTGGTTTCTTGAATATTGTCTCTAGGTTTTGGTGATCCGTGAGTACTGTGATATAGTCTCGGCCATGGAGATACTGATCGAAACGGTTACATGCAAATGTTATGGCCAAACATTCTTTTTCCATCTGAGAATAGTTGCGCTCTGTTTTGGACAATGCCCTTGATGCAAAAGCTACAGGTTGTCCAGCTTGCAGTAAGACTGCACCTAACCCGTAATCGCTGCTATCGGCTTCTACTGTAACTTCCTCTGTTAGGCTATAGTATCTCAAAACTGGGGTCATTGTCAACATTTGTTTCAATGTACAGAACGTCTGCTCATGCTGATCTGACCATATAAAGGGTGCATCTTCAGTCGTCAAGCGTCTCAGTGGTTCGCTCACTGTTGATAAATGAGGGCAGAACTTGGCCAGGTAATTCACCATGCCAAGTAGTCTTTTCACCGCTTTAGCGTTCTCCGGCCTTTCCATTTCTACTATGGCCTGCACCTTCAATGGATCTGCTTTCAAACCTTCATCTGAGATCACGTGCCCGTGATAAGTAACCGAGTTCAATTTGAATCGAAGCTTAGTCTTGTTCATTTTGAAGTTCCTCTCACGACATCTCTCTAATAGTGCTATCATATTTTCGTCATGATTCTTGATCGCTTCCTCAGAGGTATCTCCTTTACCATACACCAGGATGTCGTCTGCGATGGTCTGGACTCCGTCAAGACCGTCCAGTAGGTCTATAACTCGCCTCTGGAACTCTTCCGGGGCTGATGAGATGCCGAATGGTAAACGTCGCCAACGATACCTGCCAAATGGCGTATTGAATGTCGTAAGAAGGCTGGACTCCTCATCTAATCTCACCTGAAGGAAACCATCTCTAGCATCTATAACGCTAAATACTTTTGCATTAGTCAAGTTTGCACTTACTTCCTCCAAGGTTGGAAGTTTGAATTTTGGAATCTTTACAGCTTTGTTGAGTTCTTTTGGGTCTAGGCAGATTCTAAACTTGCCTGGCTTCCTCACCGCCACCATCGAGCTTATCCAATCCGTTGGCTGATTTACCCTCTCAATGATGCCTTGTTTCACCATGCTCGCCAGCTTTTCTTTTAGCTCTTTTCTCAAAGCTACTGGTACGGACCTTGGTGAGTCTTGTTTTGGTATAACCCTAGGGTCCAGCTCAATGTGGTATTCTCCTAGGTCACCTAAACCACTAAACACATCATTATACTTGGCGAAGATATCATCCTCTGACAGTTCCGTGCTAACAACGTTGATGAGAACATCTCTCTTTATCTTCATCAGACCAAATCTCTCTGACGTCTCTCCATTGAGTAACGAACAAGTGACATTTTTCACTACAAGAAACTTTACGTATTCTTCACGGTTGTTTATTCTCATGTTAAGTGTCACCTGCCCCATATTCTCAACACGGTTACCACTGTATGAGGTTAGTCTCTTGCTGCTTTTCTTCAAGACTGGCTCATTAGTGCTCATTATGCGACAGCAATCCTCATATCTCAAACAGTTTACACCTGCTCCATTGTCTAATTGGAATACTTGTGGCATCCAAGAGCTGCTTCTCTTGTATTGGACTGATGGTTCAACAAGATATGTGGTCCTGCCGGTTTTAACTGTGAATACTGACGATTCGGAGTCGCTATCTTCAGGATCAGAATTATCGACTTGGTGGACTTTGGCCCCTTGTGACCTACACATGCTAGCGAAATGATTTAGACGTCCACACTTCTTACAGCGGCGACCCCATGCTGGGCATTGACGCTTGGGATGTTGCGTCCCGCAGTAGCTACAATCCGAATGGCTCTTCTGTTTTTGCTCTCCTTTCTTGTCTGTCTTGTGTTCAGATACTGCCGTCTTCATCTTTGTCCCGGCTTTTTTCATTTTTTGTTTCACAGCATGCACAGTTTCGACCTCACCATCTATGGCTTTAAGTTGCTGCGTCGTCATTTCACTCGCACGACACGTGTCAATACACTTTGCTAATGTAAGGTCCTTTTCACGCAACAATCTAGCCCGGACAACAGAGTCTCTCACCCCTATCACAATACGGTCTCTGATCATTTCATCTAAAAGCGTCCCATACTTGCAAGTGGCACTGAGTTTCCGCAGCCTGTTCACATAGGCATCAATCCCTTCACTGGGCTCTTGTGTACAAGTATTAAACACGTATCTCTCATAAACAATGTTGCGTTGTGGCTCAAAATGATTTGTCAAAGCTTCCAGTATTATTTTAGAGTCCTTGCGATCATCATCACTAAGGGCTAAATTCTGAAATATTTGAAAACAGTCTTTGCCCATGACCGTAAGTAAGGTAGCTACTCTTATCTCTTCTGACTTAAGATTTAGTTCTGTTGCAATTTCATAATTCTTCCATGTGTCTCTAAAAAATTGCCAGTTAGTTGCACAATGTCCCTTCACGTCCATAGGCTGTGGCGGAGGTAACAAATTCGCTGTTGCAGGGGTAACTGGGGGTGTACTAGTACTGGTAGACATGATTAATCTATGTAACAAATACACAGTTTCTGCAGTTCTACTTTCAGGTCACAATCAGCAGTATTTGCTTGTTAAATCTGTCCAGTTTGTAACTTCTTCTGTTTCTCTGGTCCTTTAACTTAGTTCTTGACCACTTTAGAAATCGTGTCTTCAGCTTATGTAGACGTGAGCACGAAATTCTGACACCATGTTAATGAAATAAGTCAAACACGTGGATATAACTGAACCGGAAGTGCCCTGGGAGCGTTTATTATATAACAAGTATCAATAAGAGGGAGTATCCCTTAACAATCACAATATATACAAACACATTTAGTAAGCATACAGAATAGACAGAAAAAAGAATATAAATAGACACATAGACATACATTGACAACACTCAGCATTGAGCGCTATAGTTATAATGATAAACAAATAGAGGGACAAAACTGACATACACATTGCTAATAATAAATACAAACACTAACAATAATAACACAAACATACACAGTGATCACAATAAAAACAAACCCAAACAATGACAACACATACATGCACAGCAATGATAATGATTACAAACAAATAGAAAAACAAACAGACTAACACAGTGATCAGAATTATATGCAGACACAAACAGTAACAACGCGAACATACACAGTGCTCAAAATAAAAATAAACATGTACATTGATAATAGTAATGTGCACTGTAATTAGAATATTCATTGTGAGCAATGTTTATGTCATTTTTTTTCTCTCAGAACAGAATATAAACAGACACATAGTCATACATAGACAACACCATCATTCAGCACAATAGTAATGGTTACAAACAAATAGAGTGCAAAATCTGACATACACATTGCTCACAATAAATACAAACACCAACAGTAATGACACAAACATGAACAGTAATGTAAATAAATACAAACAAACACAGTCACAATACAGACATACACAGTGATCAGAATTAATTTTGACATGTACAGTGACAACGCAACCATGCACAGTAACCAGAATAAACACTAATTAATTAGGTGATAGCACAGTCATACACAGTGATCAGTGATGGGGTGAAAACACAGACATACATGTACACAATGATCACAATATATATACAAACACATACAATGACAATAGAGAATGGAAACAGCAATTGGAACATAAAAAGATGCAAACTAAGCTTACAGCAACAACACAAACATGAACAGTTATAATAAAGATTAAAAACATATATAGAGAAAAAACTGACATAAACATTGCTCACAATAAATAGAAACACCAACAGTAATGACACAAACATGAACAGTGATCAAAATAAATATTAACATGCACAGTTATAACAGTAACATGCATCGTAATGAGAATTAACACAAGGAAAAAGAGTGAAAACATAGCTGTACACAGTGATCACAATACATGGAAACACATACAGTGACAATACAAAATAGACACAGAGAACAGAATATAAACAGACACGTAGACATACAGTAACAGTACTATCATGTAGAGTAATAGCAATGATTACAAACAAAAACATTGACAAAACAGACATATACATTACTCACAATAAATACAAACACGAACAGTGACAACACAAACATGAACAGTAATGTAAAAAAATACAAACAAACACAGTCACAATATACAAATACACAGTGATAAGAATAAGTTGACATGTACAGTGACAACACCACTATGTAAAGTAACCAAGTAGCTGTTATAACAGTAAAAAGCATCAAAATGAAAATGAACACAAGGAAAAAGAGTGAAAACATAGCTGTACACAGTCATCACAATATATACAAAGACATTCAGTAGAAACAGTGAATAACAGACACAGCAAACATAATATAAACAGATACATCAGAATTATGTGCAGACACAAACAGTAAAAACACAAACATAAACAATTATAATAATTATTAAAAACATATATAGAGAAAAAAACTGACATAAACATTGCTCACAATAAATAGAAACACCAACAGTAATGACACAAACCTGAACAGTGATTTAAATAAGTACAAACAAACACAGTCACAATACAGACAAACACAGTGATCAGAATAAATTTTGACATGTACAGTGACAACGCAACCATGCACAGTAACCAGAATAAACACTAATTAATTAGGTAATAGCACAGTCATACACAGTGATCAGTGATGGGGTGAAAACACAGACATACATGTACACAGTGATCACAATATATATATACAAACACATACAATGACAAAAGAGAATGGAAACAGCAATTGGAATATAAAAAGATGCAAACTATGCTTACAGCAACAACACAAACATGAACAGTTATAATAATGATTAAAAACATATAGAGAGAAAAGACTGACATAAACATTGCTCACAATAAATAGAAACACCAACAGTAATGACACAAACATGAACAGTGATCAAAATAAATATTAACATGCACAGTTATAACAGTAACATGCATCGTAATGAGAATTAACACAAGGAAAAAGAGTGAAAACATAGCTGTACACAGTGATCACAATACATGGAAACACATACAGTGACAATACAGAATAGACACAGAGAACAGGATATAAACAGACACATAGACATACAGTGGCATAACTATCATACAGAGTAATAGTAATGATTACAAACAAATACATTGACAAAACAGACATACACATTACTCACAATAAATACAAACACGAACAGTGACAACACAAACGTGAACAGTAATGCAAATAAATACAAACAAACACAGTCACAATACAGACATTCACAGTGATCAGAATAAGTTGACATGTACAGTGACAACACAACCATGTAAAGTAACCACCCAGCTAGAATGGGAGCCCCGGCTGCCCACAGGAGCCCAGGCTGCCAGAGAGACTGCCAGGGAGACTGTCCTTTTGCAGTCTGGGGCATCAGTGTGCAGTCTCCTTGAGCAGGCAGACTGCAAAGAGGGCTGCAATAACTTAAATATTTTTGCAGGGGACTGCAAAGGAGGCTGCAATAACTTAAACATTTTGCAGGGGACTGCAAAGGGGGCTTCAATAACTTCCAACATTTTGCAGGGGACTGCAAAGGAGGCTGCAATAACTTAGGCATTTTTGCAGGGGACTGCAAAGGGGGCTTCAATAACTTCAACATTTTGCAGGGGACTGTATAGGAGGCTGCAATAACTTAGGCATTTTTGCAGGAGACTGCAAAGGGGGCTGCAATAACTTAAATATTTTGCACGGGACTGCAAAGGAGGCTGCAATAACTGACATTTTTAACATTGCCCAACGTATGCAATAAAAAACCCAATAGTTACTTAAAAAGTGTTTCTATTCACAACTGAGAAGCATGTATGCTAATCTTTTGATCAGTTATCAGGCTTAAAAGAAAACATTTTCTTTTTATTAAGAGCTTGTCAAAATGACTTTAAAATTGTTTGGGTTAAAAGCAGTTGTTGGCTTTAATCCTCCAAGCTATATATACACTCATATATAGTACATTTACTTCACCTATAAAAAATAACTGAGTGAACAGATTTATATTTTTTAAATAATGCTGTGAAAATATTATATGCTTAATCATTGCTATTATTATCATTGAAATTAGACAAATGATTGAAGTCTTATTTTAATATACAATTGCACAATGTATAAATTTTAAACCTCACAGTTAGCATCAATTAAGTTGGACTTAAAATCAACTGGTAACTTTCAATAGACCAAATTCATTTCAAGTTAGGGGCATGTTTATCTTAACTGTCAGTTTGATATAAACAGTCCGCCTACAGCTTGCTCAATGTGATCAAATTACTATACTGGACAGTACATAGCACAGTTTAAACAGGCAGTAGTCCGTTGGGCTGATTCAAATATCTAAGCCAGAAGCTATAGGTCAGGAATGTTCTAAGGAAGAGGCAAGAAATCTGAAAACATTGATTTCTGGATTGAAAAAAAAGACATTTTTAGGAAATATAGAAAGAAAAATGAAGAGATAAAGAGACAGGATAAGAAGTGAGCATGCAAGCCTTTTTGGTTTTGTATTTTCCTACATGTATAGTTTACTGATGCACCAGGATCCATAGAGCCTTGGAAAGTGTTCAATTTTAACCCAGCACTTTGAATTCTGTTTGTGGTTTTGAAAAGTACTTGGAATTGCTATTAGGCTAGAAAAAGGTTTGCATTTAACCATTTTGGTCCTTGTAAAAATCTTATTTTAAATTCTTTAGTTTTTGGCATGAATATCAACAATAATTCACAGATGAGGATAATTACCTTTTAAAACATCTCTGTACATTTCATCATCATGCAGTGTGTTAAAAATACCAAGTTTAAATGAAATGAGCCTTTTTTCCTTTGGTATGTACACTTTAAAATTGTATTAGTGTATAACTTGCCCTCATTAGTTGAAAAAACCTTAAAAATTACTTGAAATATTGCTGTTATGTGTCTGTATATATGAATCCTGGTCAGTGAATTCTGTGATAGAGTTTTTGGAATGATTAAATAACATACAGTAGAATTCCCAGCCCTCTGCTAATATGGGCTTTGTAGAAAAATATATAAATGTAAAGCAGTAAACTGAAGTAAATTGTATGGAGAGAAATAAACCAATATGTTAGATATAAATGGATCAGATAACATACATTTTATGATCAAGGGGAAATTTTGTATTTAGATTTGAATTTAAACACATACTTTGGAGAAAGATTATTTCTAAATTCCTTTTGATAAATGTAATTATTGTTTGAATATACAAAAAATAAATAAATAAATAAAATATATAAATAAAAAGATTTTACCAAATTTTATTTTGCCAGTTGCCTAGGGAGACTGCAGAGTAGACTTCTAGAGGGGCTGCCAAGCAGACTGCTAGGGGGGCTGCCAAGCAGACTGCCAGGGGGACTGCCAAGCAGACTGCTAGGGGGGGGCTGCCAAGCAGACTGCTAGGGGGGCTGCCAAGCAGACTGCTAGGGGGGCTCCCAAAGCAGACTGCTAGGGGGACTGCCCATGCAGTCCCTCTGGCAGCGCGTTCCAAAAATGCAAATTAAGACTGCCAGGGAGACTGCCAAGCAGACTGCTAGGGGGCTGCCAAAGCAGACTACTAGGGGGACTGCCCAGGCAGTCCCTCTGGCAGTGCGTTCCAAAAATGCAAATTAAGACTGCCAGAGGGACTGCCAAGCAGACTTCCAAAGGGGCTGCCAAGCAGACTGCTAGGGGGACTGCCAAGCAGACTGCTAGGGGGGCTGCCAAAGCAGACTGCTAGGGGGACTGCCCAGGCAGTCCCTCTGGCAGCGCGTTCCAAAAAATGCAAATTAAGACTGCCAGGGAGACTGCCAAGCAGACTGCTAGGGGGGCTGCCAAAGCAGACTGCTAGGGGGACTGCCAAGCAGACTGCTAGGGGGGCTGCCAAGCAGACTGCTAGGGGGGCTGCCAAGCAGACTGCTAGGGGGGCTGCCAAAGCAGACTGCTAGGGGGACTGCCCAAGCAGTCCCTCTGGCAGCGCGTTCCAAAAATGCAAATTAAGACTGCCAGGGAGACTGCCAAGCAGACTGCTAGGGGGGCTGCCAAAGCAGACTACTAGGGGGACTGCCCAGGCAGTCCCTCTGGCAGCGCGTTCCAAAAATGCAAATTAAGACTGCCAGAGGGACTGCCAAGCAGACTGCCAAGGGGGCTGCCAAGCAGACTGCTAGGGGGACTGCCAAGCAGACTGCTAGGGGGGCTGCCAAAGCAGACTGCTAGGGGGACTGCCCAGACAATAGTAATGATTATAAACAAATAGAGTGACAAAAATGACATACACCCTGCTCATAATAAATACAAACACCAACAGTAATGACGCAAACATATACAGTGATCACAATGAATATAAACACAAACAGTGACAACACAAACATACAGAGCAATGATAATGATTACAAACAAATAGAAAAACTAACAGACTAACACAGTGATCAGAATTATATGCAGACACAAACAGTAACATGGCAAACATAAACATAGACAGAAACATACAGTTCTCAAAATAGATATAAACATGTACATTGATAATAGTAATGTGCACTGTAATTAGAATATTCATTGTGAGCAATGTTTATGTCATTTTTTTCTCTCAGAACAGAATATAAACAGACACATAGTCATACATTGACAACACCATCATTCAGCACAATAGTAATGGTTACAAACAAATAGAGTGCAAAATCTGACATACACATTGCTCACAATAAATACAAACACCAACAGTAATGACACAAACATGAACAGTAATGTAAATAAATACAAACAAACACAGTCACAATACAGACATACACAGTGATCAGAATTAATTTTGACATGTACAGTGACAACGCAACCATGCACAGTAACCAGAATAAACACTAATTAATTAGGTGATAGCACAGTCATACACAGTGATCAGTGATGGGGTGAAAACACAGACATACATGTACACAGTGATCACAATATATATACAAACATACAATGACAATAGAGAATGGAAACAGCAATTGGAACATAAAAAGATGCAAACTAAGCTTACAGCAACAACACAAACATGAACAGTTATAATAAAGATTAAAAACATATATAGAGAAAAAACTGACATAAACATTGCTCACAATAAATAGAAACACCAACAGTAATGACACAAACATGAACAGTGATCAAAATAAATATTAACATGCACAGTTATAACAGTAACATGCATCGTAATGAGAATTAACACAAGGAAAAAGAGTGAAAACATAGCTGTACACAGTGATCACAATACATGGAAACACATACAGTGACAATACAAAATAGACACAGAGAACAGAATATAAACAGACACGTAGACATACAGTAACAGTACTATCATGTAGAGTAATAGCAATGATTACAAACAAAAACATTGACAAAACAGACATATACATTACTCACAATAAATACAAACACGAACAGTGACAACACAAACATGAACAGTAATGTAAAAAAATACAAACAAACACAGTCACAATATACAAATACACAGTGATAAGAATAAGTTGACATGTACAGTGACAACACCACTATGTAAAGTAACCAAGTAGCTGTTATAACAGTAAAAAGCATCAAAATGAAAATGAACACAAGGAAAAAGAGTGAAAACATAGCTGTACACAGTCATCACAATATATACAAAGACATTCAGTAGAAACAGTGAATAACAGACACAGCAAACATAATATAAACAGACACATCAGAATTATGTGCAGACACAAACAGTAAAAACACAAACATAAACAATTATAATAATTATTAAAAACATATATAGAGAAAAAAACTGACATAAACATTGCTCACAATAAATAGAAACACCAACAGTAATGACACAAACCTGAACAGTGATTTAAATAAGTACAAACAAACACAGTCACAATACAGACAAACACAGTGATCAGAATAAATTTTGACATGTACAGTGACAACGCAACCATGCACAGTAACCAGAATAAACACTAATTAATTAGGTAATAGCACAGTCATACACAGTGATCAGTGATGGGGTGAAAACACAGACATACATGTACACAGTGATCACAATATATATATACAAACACATACAATGACAAAAGAGAATGGAAACAGCAATTGGAATATAAAAAGATGCAAACTATGCTTACAGCAACAACACAAACATGAACAGTTATAATAATGATTAAAAACATATAGAGAGAAAAGACTGACATAAACATTGCTCACAATAAATAGAAACACCAACAGTAATGACACAAACATGAACAGTGATCAAAATAAATATTAACATGCACAGTTATAACAGTAACATGCATCGTAATGAGAATTAACACAAGGAAAAAGAGTGAAAACATAGCTGTACACAGTGATCACAATACATGGAAACACATACAGTGACAATACAGAATAGACACAGAGAACAGGATATAAACAGACACATAGACATACAGTGGCATAACTATCATACAGAGTAATAGTAATGATTACAAACAAATACATTGACAAAACAGACATTACTCACAATAAATACAAACAGTGACAACAAACATACACAGTGATCAAAATAAATATCAACATGAACAGTGATAACAGTAATGTGTAATGAGAATGAACAAGAAAAACAAGTGAAAACATAGCCGTATACTGCGGAAGCCGACTGGTGCCATATGTTGAAAAAAAATTTTTATCTCGAAATTTCGAGATAGTGTTTTGAAATTTGAACAAAAAAATTTTATCTCGAAATTTCGAGATAGCATTTTGAAATTTGAACAAAAAAAAAAAAAAATTATCTCGAAATTTCGAGATAACATTTTGAAATTTGAACAAAAAAAATTTCATCTTGAAATTTCGAGGTAGCATTTTGAAATTTGAATAAAAAAAAATAATAATAATAGATAAAATACCCACAATGCATGAGGGATGTGAAACCGGAACTACACGAGAAAGCCACGTGCTTTACATTCATTCATCTTAGCCTATCTGTTATGCCCGAAAAAGTTGTTTTTATGTACAGACACAGATGTGTCTGTACATATAGCCATCACCTGCGTCTGCCGTCGTCGCCGTCGTCGCCGTCGTGCACTTTTACCGATAACACGATAAGTGGAAAACCATTTTTGGTTTTGGCTTGAAACTTACAGAACTGATGAATATTCATAATACGCAGGTCAAGTTCGAAAATCAGCATGATCGGGCCATTTTTAGGGAAGTTATGCTGTTTTTTCACTTTTTTCAGCATATATGCAGCACCGATAACATGATAGGTAGAAAACCATTTTACCCTTTGGCTTGAAACTTATAAAACTGATGAATATTTATAATGCACAGGTCAAGTTTGAACATCAGCATGATCGGGTCACTGGTAGGGAAGTTATGCTGTTTTTTCACTTTTTTCAGCATATATGCAGCACCGATAACACGATAAGTGGAAAACCATTTTACTTTTTGGCTTGAAACTTATAAAACTGATGAATATTTATAATGCACAAGTCAAGTTCGAAAATCAGCATGATTGGGTCATTTTTAGGGAAGTTACACTGTTTTTTCACTTTTTTCAGCATATATGCAACACCGATAACACGATATGTGAAATACCGTTTCACCTTTTGGCTTGAAACTTACAGAACTGATGAATATTCATAATATGCAGGTCAACTTTGAAAAACAGCATGATAGAGCCACTTTTATGGAAGTTATGCTGTTTTTTCATTTTTTATGTACAGACACAGATGTGTCTGTACATATTGCCATCACCTGCGTCTGTCGTCGCCGTCGCTGATCATGTCGCCGTCGCCTTGCACTTTCAGCGTTAACACCATAAGTGGAAAACAGTTTTACTTTTTGGCTTTATATTTACAGAGCTGATGAATATTCATAAAATACAGGTCAAGTTCGAAAATCAGCATAATCGGGCCATTATTGTTGAATTTATGCTGTTTTTTCACTTTTCAGCATATATGCAACACTGTTAACACATTTCAAGGAAAACTGATAGGCCTGTTGTCATGAAACTCACAGGAGTAATCAATCTTACTAAAACGCAGATCAAGTTCGAAAATCGGCATGATCGGACCACTATTTTAGTAGTTATGCTGTTTTTTCACATTTCCTCAGATTCAATTCTTAGGCATGTTAACAGTTTCATTATTTAATTAATAAGATAAGTAAAAGTGTTTGTTTGACATTTCCTGCATCTTTACAACATTGTTAGTTGATTTTGTAAAAATGATGGTAAACTTGTTATTGTGTATTGTGTAATAAAGTTTCAAAAATGGAAATAAACTCATATCATTGCAGTTTGTAAGATTCAATCATTCACTATGTTTTATTGATATTTTTCACATCTCATCAATTTTCTTAGTTGATCATATAAAAATGGCAGTAAACTGTTAATTTTGTTTTATGTTAAAAAAGTGTTAAAAATGGAAAAAAAAACATTTCAGAACAGTGCTGTCTTGTTTACATTTTGGCATTTTCAAGTTGTGACTTTGAAGTTCCATGGGCCTGAAGACCTTTGCTAGTCACATTTTCTGAATATCCATAATACTAATATTTTATTATTAAAGATTGATGGTCATTATGCTGTTAAACATTATGTAATATTGCATCAAAATTTGGAAAAAAATATTTTGGGCACTGCTCCCATGATGACCATTTAAGAAAAATCATGTCACTTACTGTTCTCAAACTTACAGGAAAGAAACATGGGACTAAAATACAGCTTCAGTTGGAAAAGCAGTCTAATTGGCTTCTTTTTCTGGAAGTTATACATTTTCAAAGTGTGAACTTGAACTGCCATGGGCCTGAAGCCTTATGCTTGTTACACATTTTACTTACATTGGTATTACCTGTTGAGCATAATTAAAATTTGATGTTGAATTTGCAGTTTAACATAATGTACTTTTGCATCAGAATTGACAGTAGCCTATTTTGTGCATAGTTATTTCCTGCTTTTTGTCTGTACATTTGACAGCTTTGCTGCCTTGTTTGTAGAGTCACATAAATTTGACCAAAGGGACTCAATTATTTCTGCCAACGGGAAGTAACGATATGGACCAGGATTTGGAAGACTTCATGAGGGGAAGAGGGATTAGCGACACCCAAATTAATAAGCTATTGGAAGAAAAGGTATGTTTAGACACGTTTAGCAGCAGAATTTTTTGGATTTAAAGGAAGCACAACTGCAGTAGTTAGAATCCTATATCGTTATATCCTATATCGTTAGAAAACCTATAGTATATTGTAAAAATATACCAGTAGTACGCGTTCTTTCCTCAGAATGGAGTGCATACATTTTACTGGTACTACATGTAGTACTCCCATTGGGGGTAGTGATCACAGTTCATGGGAAGTAAAATTCACAAATCACAGTGAATAAAAAAACTAAAAATTTCAAATCACCGGGTATAATTATGGCATTCCACGAAGGTCACAGAATAAAAAGTTGCATTCATGTGTCAGGGAAATGGGGAGCTTGTTTACCTCTGACATTGATATCTAAGCAAGAGATAAAAGGCACTCTGAACTTTTTGTTTTATTATACTGATTGTCCACCAAATTATTCTAGAATAACCATCTCGGTGTTAATACAAACATGTCAACCATTGACGGACCTATTCCCATACATTTTTACGCAGTGACACAACCAGCCATCCAAGGCTCCTATCCAATGTTATAATTCAGGGTTCAACATAGGTACTGGCATTACTTGCCTGGTGCAAAAAAATCTGATCAAAAAACACCTCACTGACTTTTTTTATTTTATATCCATTGATGTTTTAGTGCTCTCCACAATATACTCTCACTCCACCCTCTATATCTCACATTATAAACAACCCTTTATGCATTTATTTATTTTACTGATACAAATGTTGTTCTCCAAATTTTTGGTGTGTTTATTCCTCTGTATGTGAGTGATGTTTAGACAAAAAAAAATTAGGATTAAAAAAATAATAATTTAGGAAAAATAGTAAAAATTAGTAAGCATCTGGGAAGGACGTGAAATGGACATGGAATTTTAACTTTCAACTTTAACACCAAAACTCTGCTCTGTCTGTGGAGATATTCTAAAAATCAAAGCAAAATATAAATATTTGATTATTTCTCTTTCTAAATATGTGTAAAGTGTATTTCCAAATTTTTTTTTAATTTGAAAATTTTGCAGATCTATATAAAAATCAAGTAGGCATCTGGGAAGGACACATTTGGGAAGGACATTTTGTCCATTGCTAAAAAAATGTGAAACAAGGCTAAATAGAAATATTTAATGATATATTTACTGTACCAAGATAAGTTTGATGAATGACATCAAAAGTAAGCAGAGTCTTCTATGATCATATATTTCATCACCAAACATTTTACTATTTTTGGCTATGATAAAAGGTCTCATCTTCTATGATTATAATTGAATAGTATTGTGACATTTTATAGTAAGTCTAACCAAATTCATTGATTAAAATTTTATATATTGTCTAGATTATAATAATTTCAAAATTATTCATTCAAATGAAATGTTTCAAAGTTAAAAAATATTTGGTAGATAATTTAAAGTTCTAGATTATCTTGAAAGACATAAAGGTTTGGGTGTCATTGGTCACATGACCTCTTATTGTCCTATCAAAATGCCTCATGCCCTAATAAAATGCTGGGTGTTATTCTGAAATGATTATTAATTTTTATTTAATTTCTCATTGAAATGTTTCTTATTAAAATTTCTTTCATGGGTTGTTGACCCATGTCATGTTTGAGGAGAATGTGAAGTGAAAAATTTTTAGCTTTTGTATTACTGAGAAAGCTTAAAAAATACCGGTAGGTACCAAAATCATCTGGGAAGGACAAATTGATATTAATTAATCCATTATTTCCTAATTAAATAAATTTTCATCAAATGCTCTTGGCCAAATATGGAAAATAACCTATATTAAATGTCTTAAGCCTTTATTATTAAAAATGATCAATATTTTGAAAACCATATCAAAAATAAAAATGTCCTTCCCAAACACTATTTTATAATTTTTCCAGATAAAAGTGTCAATAAAGTCATAATTAATCATCAAAACCTAAAAATTATTTTGGATTCTGGTGTCTTGGGATGTCTGATTTCAGAAATTGTAAGTTTTGTAAGTAGCAGTCTTTTTTGAAATTTTAAGGTCTGCATTTCTGCAGACCAAATACCACGGAATGGCCCTTAAATAAATTTTTAAAAGCACTCCACACGCCACAGGCAGCAGTGACCTACTTTTGGTATGAAGCATGTGTAAACAACTATGACTGTGAAAACTAATTACTGTAGCCATGTATAAAATTATGTGGTCTGTGCCACAGTGTGGACACCTTCAAATGGTGCAAAGGCAAATTTATTTATATAACAGGCTGAGATAGTTACACTTTATCTTAAAAATACATGGCCATTCCACATTTTGCAATTATGGCAAAAGCAATGTATTAGTAAGTGGCTTAGCTGTGAACGGCCTTTTAAAGATACAAGTAAATGTTTTTGTGAGTGTCAGTGTACATACCATTTCCCTCCATTAATAACATTCCTTTTCTATTGCAGATGGACAAGGCTGTGATAGAAGTAGCAGATGATGCCCTGTTGTCAGCATTTATACCAAAACAAGGGGATAGGATTGCTATCAAGCAGTTTTGTCGTACCAGTAAAACCAATGCGTCAGTGAATGCAAAGAAGAACACACTGTTGAGTTCCTTGAGACAAAAGCTTCATTATTCTCAAAAAAGTGAAAGAATGCCAAACAAAGTCACAAATATAGGCAAGAATAGTAATGCAATGAAGGCTACTCGCAAAATTGAAATTGGATGGCTTCACTTTGATGATGACAGCTACAAGCAAGTAAAGGGGGAAAAGGGTGGCAGTAGGAAGGTTGATATTTCCAAGTCTGCTAAAAAGGGAGAAATAATCGAAGAAGCAGTGAGGAGGTTTTTTCCTGAGGGAGAGTCAAAACTGGGCTCAGTAGAAGACTTTGACATTAACCTGATGAATTTTTCAGAGTAAATTCTCACCACTGATGTCACTGTTGGGGAAATGTATGATAAAACTGGTATAAGTCTTTTACGGTTTTACATGGCAACAAAGAGGCATCAAAGTCATGAACCAACATCCTCTCGGAGCCCATTTTTACATCCAAGGAGGAACAAAAAGTGGTGACACCTGCAGAAACAGAAAATCCATCAACAATGCCTATAGAAATGTCACCTGCCCAAAAGAGTGATATTCAGGATTCACAAGATTTCCTTGATTCGCCAATATGCTTTGAAGGTCATTATACTGATGGTGAAATCTCCTTTGATATACCAGTACACAGTGAAATGCCAATTCTCACAGAAGCAGAAAATGCTACTGCTGTGGTGGTAGATGATGACACCATGCCACAGAATGAAGGGCCTTCTGTTGTGTCTATGGCCGCATTGAATGATGCAACAACTGAAAAAAGTCCATATTCTGTTGAAATGATAGTTCACATGGGGACATCTTCCTTCTTTGAAGTTATGTCTTACTTTAAAGATCCTGAAATATCAGATAAACTCATAACAATCACCAGGATTCTAAGTAATGGTGAGAGGGAAATAGCAGAAGATACTGGGGGAGTTCTCCACGACGTGCTGACTGAATTTTGGCAAACTTTCTACCAAATGTGCACGGTTGGCCGTGAAGTTAAGGTTCCTGCTCTACGCCATGACCTAGGTGAAACTGAATGGCAGGCAATTGGCAGAGTCCTTCTGTATGGGTTTAAGTACACTGGGTACTGGCCTATCAAGCTTTCAAAAGCATTTCTCTTTTCAGTCATCTGTAGTAATGAAGAAGAAGTCAAATCATGCTTGCTTGAAGACTTTTGGAAGTTTGTTACAAAACCAGACATGGAGGTTCTTCACCAGGCCTATGAAAACTACACACAAGTTGATGAGGATGAATTATTGGACTGTCTAGAGACATATGAATGTAGAGCAAAACCAAAAGAAGACAACATCAGATCTGTAAGCCTTGAAATTGCACACACGCAATTGATCCAAAAACCAACATTTGTTGGTAATTGCATGAGGGAATGTCTCTTGGATGCAAAGATTAACCCCAACAAAATTGAGGAAATTTACAGCAATGTTTATCCCACTTCTCGAAGAGTGATCAAGTCTTTCAAATTTCCTGAGTTTATGGATGCAATGGAGTCAGAAGTGGCAAAACACATTAAAAGATATGTCAAAGACGCAGATGGTGACAAATTAGGACAATTCCTAAGATATTGTACAGGATCAGATCTGTTAACAGTGCCACAGATTTCTGTGGAATTCTCATCTCTCACTGGTTTTCAGAGGCGCCCAGTAGCACACACATGTGGGTGTTTCCTCCAACTTCCAAGGCTGTACGAAAGTTACATGGACTTTAGGTACGAATTTGATAACATTCTAAACCAAAACATATGGGTTATGGACATTGTGTAAGCTACAAACTAACATTTCATGGTCATTAAGGTAAATGGGACGTGAGGCTTACTCTAAATATGATGTTGAACAGAGGTGCAGTTTTTCCTTGTTTTTGAAAGTGCATTAAGCCTGTTTCATTTTACACTTGTACTGCATGTAATGGCATCCTTCTTTTAGTCAGTGAGGATTTAAGACACTTGGTTTATGTCTGACAAACATTTTTATACTGGTTTTTATGTTCATATGTGTAATTTTCATTAATAATTTTCTCTTGTGATCAAACATTGATGATAAAAGTGTGATCATGCTACAAAACATAATGAACTGTTGGTTTTAAAAGTGCTTTGTAAGTTTATGCAAGTTGCAAGTGATTTGTCTATTTTTGTTGACACACCAAAGAAGTACCCTTTGTTCCATGTTGTTAAAACATGTTATGGGCGTTGTCATAATATTATATTATAACCTTTGTGCTCTGAACCTCACTGTTCATGTCTCTTGTTGATGGAATGGAATATCCATATCCTGGTCAGTCTGATACATATAATGCTTGCGTTTTTAATTTCTAGTTTGATTTAGCCAAATTTTCTGCTTTTCATTTTACACTTATATTACGTGTTATAGTAGAGCTCTTTTGGTTAACCAAAAGAGCTTTTCATTTTACACTTATATTACGTGTTATAGTAGAGCTCTTTTGGTTAACCAATATTTCAGACACTTGGCTGATATCCAATAGAGATATTCTAATATTGCTTTTAGACACTTGGTTAATGTCTGACAAACATATTTTGATATTGATTTTTATCTTAATATATATGTGTAATTTACCATAATAATCCTTTTCCCTTGTGATCATACAATAATGATAAATTCAAAAGTTTAATTTCTGAATCACAAAAGAAGTGTCTTTTGTGCATTGTTTTTAAAACATTATGGATGTTTTCATTATAATAGCAATCTTTGTGCTCTACACCTGATGGTAGACCGGGTGTTTTTCTTTTTGTTAATAAAAGTTAGACTAATAAAATGATTTTTTTTCACTTTTATTTTTGTTTTGGGGTCAATTATAGAGTAAAAGTTGAATAATATATTGGATATCAATCCAAGGATCAAACTGTGGGTTAAAGTTTCATGCCAGGTATGTGTCATAGTGCAAATACTGAGAGAACTATCAATTTTACTGTATCACCCAACTATTTTTCAATATACATGCACTAGCACTTTATATTTAAACATGATGAAGAATGTTACTCTCAAAAAAAAAAAAAAAAAAAAAAAAAAAAAAAAAAAAAAAAAAAAAAAACAGCATTGTCAGATTACCTTTACATAAGTTATTCCCAAACAAATTGCAGAAAAAATAAATACATGACTGTAATTCATAATTATCTAAAATCCTGATGATAGAAGTAGGACTGTGCCAGACAATGAAAGGATTTTCAATGGAATGTTCACTCTTGATTTACGTTCTTTCTAAAAATTACATCAGCAAAAGTCAGTTCTACATGTTTGTGTTGAAGTTCTAAGGTAAGTTGACTTTAATATTATGTCAAAAGGTAGACCATGTAGTATGTTTTTGTTATGCTTATTGAAAACTGATTTAAGTCATGATAGTGACTTTTCATAATAATAGTAATACTAATAATAACCGGCATACTATTAAGTTTATCTCAGCAAAAAATACTGATGTTCTGTGTTTTGTTGTACTGCATGGCCTGCAGATTTTAAGGCTGTTCTGTTTTTACACTGTACTCATTATTTGTTATCATGAATAAAGCTTATAAGTAACATGACTTGATATGCATTGATCATCAAGACTTCCCTGAACAATCATTGTTACTGTGACACAGCTGATATGTACCAATGCGACACACTATAGATCCTGTCGAATAGCTAATCGCAATGCATGGTAAACCTGCTGTGCCTCCTGTACATTGGTAGGAAAGTCCAAAAAAAGTTCAGCCATGTAAATATTGAAGAGTTCAAATAATTCTTCATCACAGGGAAGGCCATCCCTGAAGCTGCATTCGGTGAAACATGCTTCGATATGTCCTTGGTTGACTGGTCGCAGGAAGTCTCGTCGGCCATACAATTCTGGCATAGAGAACAGAACGATTGGTCTTCCATTGGGAACGTTCTGATTCTGTGTGCGTCGTATGCGGTGACAGTTCCATACAGACGTGACCCTATCCAGATCAGTCTATTATAAATATAAAGAAAAAGAATTTCAGGCTATTTTGTTAATTAGCATACAATTTACCACAACTCAAAACTGACATTACTTAATATTGCAGTCACCATTCAACTACACCCTGATGATTATATGCAGTATTGTATTTGGAGATGTTTTAACATCTAAAACTTTTTAAAACATTAAAACTATTTAACGCCATTATGTGAGATTAAAACAAAAAAGAAATGGATTCTTGACTCTTAGAAAGACCCAGTAAATATAAGAAGCGCTAAAGTTAATTATGCATTACCGACAATCAATTAGTCTCATTTCAGCAGCCGAAACAGATAGAACTATAAAATGCTTTAATACCTGGACCAAAGTCATGAAGCAGAATTGGACGAGGCTTGTGTCTAGCGGGTCTCCTGCAAAATCCCCAACATTCTTCAATGCTTTTCAGAACATCCATCCAAAATTGTATGCATTCTTTACGCAGCATACACCAAAAGGCTTCAATCCGCTGGTTGTGAGTGCTCCGCCCATAAATAAAGCTATTCTGCTCCGACAAGAACTCTTGCATCTGTGCTACATGACCGTTCTCGGTTCCCATGTCTCCTCTGACTAAATTTGGGCATCCTTCCATGGCACTCACTGCTTCTATGTAATATCCAGCAATTACTTTTGGGTCGCTGCTTGTGCGATATACGTTCAACCAAATCACCTGACGAGAAAACCCATCAATACATCCGTTGATGCACAAGCCATAAGTTTTCAATTTGTCATATGAGTCTAGGTGCCACAAATAGTTTGGTCCTCGCACAAAGTATTCTCTTCTTTTGAGCCTGCCTCTTCTCCTAAGTTGCAAACCATCAGGATCTATGATCTTCATTATTAAATACACTGTGTCTCGCTGGACTGTCTTGCCTGCTTGCAAACACTTCAAATGCATCCATCTGTATCCATGCATATTTCCACTTTCATTGATCTGATCAATAATAAAATCTGCAACCTCTAAAATGTCCGTAAAGTGTTTGCGTCGGAACAGACATTGTTGGCGCAACCGTCTCTTCAGTGTGATTAAGAGCAAGCGCATACAAAATTTCCTTGTAGCTGAGCCCAAGCTGGAAATACGTGGTGATAATAACTTGCTCGTTCATTGTTTATCTGTAAAGAAAAAATAAAAAAGATTTTTTCATGACAAAGTACTGCTTGAACTTTGTTCGACTGGTAAGTGTGGTGCCTACACCAATGATTATTAAAATAATAATGAGTTCAAATAATATTGATAATAACTTGTTGCAATAATGTACTGGCAAACTGTTGGGGCTGTAAACCTTAAACAGAAAAATACAAAAGGGATAATTAAGGACATTTAACCCTTCGCCCAAAACTCCTTATTTACTGCCTTACATGCATTCTTTTGGGTAATAAATAAATCTTCAGTGTTCAGTGACTAAATTTTTTAACATTTATACATGTAATTTCACGGGTGACGTCATATTTGCGATTTTGGGGTAAAAACTAGAAAATCGGTTCTCTTTAGATCACCATTTCAAGGGCGATTTAATGACACCATTTAGTACTCCAAAACCCTGCCAGCGATTTTTCTTAAAAGCCTTAGTTCAGATTTTATCGTTGATAAAGCAAAATGACACCTTTGTTTACTAATAATCTGTACTCAAGGCCTCATAGCTCTATAATAAAAGCATTTAAACCAAAATGATGACACGGGATTGTAGCCTACATATATACACTCCTGGTCAGCTCTAACAATTTCGTGATAAAATCTAGTTCAGGGACGAAATTACTCTTCATACCGATTGCTAATAAAAAAATACAAAGGTGTTAAATTGACGATTAAAGCTTTGAGTTGCCTATGCTATTGAATATACATCGAAAAGAAAAAATATAAATACCGATATTTTACATTTCTGGGAGTTTTTTCATTGTTTCAAATCTGCACAAAGACAGATGCATTATTGAATAATTGGATGCAGGTAAAAACTCTTTCGTTATTAGGATGATAACAAAGGGTTACAATGTCCTTAATTTTAAAAACAAGGCGGCAAAGCTATTTTGACAACTGGTTTAAGTGTTATAGTAATCTCACCTGTCATCCCTCTTTCCCTCATAAATTCTTCCAAGCCCTGGTCTATATCTTTCACGTCCCATTTGCTGAAATAATTGAACCCCTTTGTTCAAATTCATGTGACTCTACAAACAAAGCTTTTTCGGGTATAACAGATAGGCTAAAATGAATCCTTTGAATGTAGAGCATGTGGTTTCCTCGTGTAGTTCTGTTTTCACATCCCTCATGCATTGTGGGTATTATTATTATTATTATTATCATTAATTTTTTGTTCAAATTTCAAAATACTATCTCGAAATTTCGAGATAAATTTTTTTTTGCTCAAATATCAAAATGCTATCTCGAAATTTCGAGATAATTTTTTTTGTTCAAATTTCAAAATGCTATCTCGAAATTTTGAGATAAAAAATTTTTTTGTTCAAATTTCAAAATAGTATCTCGAAATTTCGAGATAATTTTTTTTTTCAACATATGGCACCAGTCGGCTTCCGTATAAAATGAATCCTTTGAATGTAGAGCATGTGGTTTCCTCGTGTAGTTCCGTTTTCACATCCCTCATGCATTGTGGGTATTATTATTATTATTATCATTAATTTTTTGTTCAAATTTCAAAATACTATCTCGAAATTTCGAGATAATTTTTTTTTTTGCTCAAATATCAAAATGCTATCTCGAAATTTCGAGATAATTTTTTTTGTTCAAATTTCAAAATGCTATCTCGAAATTTTGAGATAAAAAATTTTTTTGTTCAAATTTCAAAATAGTATCTCGAAATTTCGAGATAATTTTTTTTTTCAACATATGGCACCAGTCGGCTTCCGTAGTACACAGACATCACAATATATACAAACACATTCAGAGGCAATAGTGAATACACACAGCAAACAGAATATAAACAGACACATAGTCATACATTGACAACACCATCATTCAGCGCAACAATAATGTTTACAAACAAATAGAGTGAAATATCTGACATACACATTGCTCACAAAAAATACAAACACCAACAGTAATGACACAAACATGAACAGTGATTTAAATAAGTACAAACAAACAGTCACAATACAGACATACACAGTGATTAGAATAAATTTTGACATGTACAGTGACAACACAACCATGCACAGTAACTAGAATGAACACTATAATAAATTAGGTGATAGCAAAGTCATACAGAGTGATTGGTGACAGAGTGAAAAAAAGAGACATGCACTGTGATCACAATATATATACAAACACATACAATGACAATAGAAAATGGAAACAGCAACTGGAATATAAAAAGACACAAACTATGCTTATAGCAACAACATAAACATGAACAGTTATAATAATGATCAAAAACATATAGAGAGAAAAAACTGACATAAACATTGCTCACAATAAATAGAAACACCAACAGTAATGACACAAACATGAACAGTGATCAAAATAAATATTAACATGCACAGTTATAACAGTAACATGCATCGTAATGAAAATAAACACAAGGAAAAAGAGTGAAAACATAGCTCTACACAGTGATCACAATACATGGAAACACATAGAGTGACAAAACAAAATAGACACAGAGAACAGAATATAAACAGACACATAGACATACAGTTACAGTACTATCATGTAGAGTAATAGTAATGATTACAAACAAAAACATTGACAAAACAGACATTACTCACAATAAATACAAACACGAACAGTGACAACACAAACATGAACAGTAATGTAAAAAAATACAAACAAATACAGACATACACATTGGTCAGAATAATTTGACATGTACAGTGACAACACCACCATGTAAAGTAACTAAGTAGCTGTTATAACAGTAACAAGCATCAAAATGAAAATGAACACAAGGAAAAAGAGTGAAAACATAGCTCTACACAGTCATCACAATATATACAAAGACATTCAGTAGCAACAGTGAATAACAGACACGGCAAACATAATATAAACAGACACATCAGAATTATGTGCAGACACAAACAGTAAAAACACAAACATAAACAATTATAATAATGATTAAAAACATATAGAGAGAAAAAAACTGACATAAACATTGCTCACAATAAATAGAAACACCAACAGTAATGACACAAACCTGAACAGTGATTTAAATAAGTACAAACAAACACAGTCACAATACAGACAAACACAGTGATCAGAATAAATTTTGACATGTATATATATTCAAACAGTTATAATAATGATTAAAAACATATAGAGAGAAAAAACTGACATAAACATTGCTCACACTTGCACAGTAATGAAAATGAACACAAGAATATAAACAGACACACAGACATACAGTGACAGTACTATCATGCAGAGTAATAGTAATGATTACAAACAAATACATTGACAAAACAGACATACACATTGCTCACAATAAATACAAACACGAACAATGACAACACAAACGAGAGCAGTAATGTAAATAAAAACAAACAAACACAGTCACAATACAGACATACACAGTGATCAGAATAAATTTTGACATGTACAGTGACAACGCAACCATGTACAGTAATCAGAATGAACACAAATTAATTGGATGATTACACAGTAATACACAGCAATACACAGTGATCAGTGATGGAGTGAAAACAGAGATATACACAGTGATCACAATATATATACAAACACATACAATGACAGTACAGAATGGAAACAGTGTTGACAATAAATCAAATATCAACAGTAACAATGCAAACATGCACAGTGATCACGATAAATACAAACACAAACAGTGACAACACAATCATACACAGTAATGATAATTATTACAAACAAACAGAAGAACAAACAGACTTTCACAGTGATCAGAATTATGTGCAGACACAAACATTAACAACACAAACATATACAGTGCTCAAAATAAATACAATCACAAACAGTGACAACACAAACATGCACAGTAATCAAAATAAATAGAAACAAACACAGTCACACTACAGACATACACAGTGATCAGAATAAGTTGACATGTACAGTGACAACACTACCATATAAAGTAACAAAGCAACTGTTATAACAGTATCATGCATCGTAATGAAAAAGAACACAAGGAAAAAGTGATCACAATATATATACAAACACGTACAATGACAGTACAGAATGGAAACAGTGTTCACCATATATACAAACATCAACAGTAACTATGCAAACACATACAGTGATCACAATAAATACAAACACAAACGACAACATTAACATGCACATTAATGATATATATTACAAACAAACAGAAGGACAAATAGACTTTCACAGTGATAAGAATTATGTACAGACATAAACAGTAAGAACACAAACATACACAGTGATCAAAATAAATATTAACATGAACAGTGATAACAGTAATGTGCACTGTTATGACATTGAACACAATGGAAAAGAGTGCAAACATAGCCGTACACAGTCATCACAATATATACAAACACATTTAGTAAGAATACAGAATAGACAAAGAAAACAGAATATAAATAGACACATAGACATACATTGACAACACTCAGCATTGAGCGCTATAGTTATAATGATAAACAAATAGAGGGACAAAACTGACATACACATTGCTAATTATAAATACAAACACCAACAATAATAACACAAACATACACAGTGATCACAATAAAAACAAACCCAAACAATGCCAACACAAACATGCACAGCAATGATAATGATTACAAACAAATGGAAAAACATACAGACTAACACAGTGATCAGAATTATATGCAGACACAAAGAGTAACAAGGCAAACATAAACATAGACAGAAACATACAGTTCTCAAAATAAATATAAACATGTACATTGATAATAGTAATGTGCACTGTAATTAGAATATTCATTGTGAGCAATGTTTATGTCATTTTTTTCCCTCAGAACAGAATATAAACAGACACATAGTCATACATTGGCAACACCATCATTCAGCACAATAGTAATGGTTACAAACAAATAGAGTGCAAAATCTGACATACACATTGCTCACAATAAATACAAACACCAACAGTAATGACACAAACATGAACAGTAATGTAAATAAATACAAACAAACACAGTCACAATACAGACATACACAGTGATCAGAATAAATTTTGACATGTACAGTGACAACGCAACCATGCACAGTAACTAGAATGAACACTATAATAAATAAGGTGATAGCACAGTCATACATAGTGATTGGTGACAGAGTGAAAAAAGAGATATGCACTGTGATCACAATATATATACAAACACATACAATGACAATAGAGAATGGAAACAGCAACTGGAATATAAAAAGACACAATCTATGCTTACAGCAACAACATAAACATGAACAGTTATAATAATGATTAAAAACATATAGAGAGAAAAAACTGGCATAACATTGCTCACAATAAATAGAAACACCAACAGTAATGACACAAACATGAACAGTGATCAAAATAAATATTAACATGCACAGTTATAACAGTAACATGCATCGTAGTGAAAATGAACACAAGGAAAAACAGTGAAAACATAGCTGTACACAGTGATCACAATACATGGAAACACATACAGTGACAATACAGAATAGACACAAAGAACAGAATATAAACAGAAACATACCATACATTGACAACACAATAGATACAAACACAGACAGTGACAGCACTTACTTGGACAGGAATCAAAATAAATTTCAACAAATAGTGTGACAGAAATGAAATACAAAGACCAACAGTAATGACACAAACATATACAGTAATCACAATAAATAGAAACACAAACAGTGACAAAACAAACATGCACAGCAATGATAATGATTACAAACAAATAGAAGGACAAACAGACTTACACAGTGATCAGAATTATGTGCAGACACAAACAGTTGCAACCCCACAAATGAAATTTGTGCAAAATTGTTGGTAAATAATAACTTTTGCTGACTCGTCGCATCATAATTTTTAGGATGATGAGTCTTATTGAATATTTGATATATAAATTTTTTCCCTATACTAAGGCCATAACATTTAATACAGGCAACAATTTGCTACATTGTTATTATTGTTAAAACGATTAGGATAGAGGGGTTATATAATAAAAGGGGCCTTGTTTGACCAAATCACAAAGAATCAATACTCTTTGTTGCCTTCTTTCTTGCTATGAATGAGACCATTAAAGTTTGTGGTACACTGAGATGGAGGAGACATAAATACATTAAAAAATCAGACATACACATTGCTCACAATAAATACAAACATTAACAGTGACAACACAAATGAGAGCAGTAATGTAAATAAATACAAACAAACACAGTCACAATACAGACATACACAGTGATCAGAATAAATTTTGACATGTACAGTGACAACACAACCATGCACAGTAACCAGAATAAACACTAATTAATTAGGTGATAGCACAGTCATACACAGTGATCAGTGATGGGGTGAAAACACAGACATACATGTACACAGTGATCACAATATATATACAAACACATACAATGACAATAGAGAATGGAAACAGCAACTGGAATATAAAAAGACACAAAGGGAAGTTTGGCGGCTGAGTCAAACGTTGTTTTATGGCGACGGATTGTAACCTGGTTCCGACGGGATTCCCATTGTAATTTTCCAATACTTGTACAAACCTCGGATTGAGTGCTGCATGAACTGACGAGCCTCAGATTCAATGCTGCACATAGAATCGTGGATTCAGTGCTGCATCGGCAATGGGCTGTGATTGGCCAATCTTTCTTTCCCAATCAGAGTATTTGGTTCGTTACTATTTTTTGCCCAATCAGGTTGAACTAGGTCAGGTGTGTTCCACAAGGTACGCGCCGTCGCGTTTAACGAAATGTACGATAGTATTCTTTCTCACTTTGTTCTCACACACGACAGTCGCAAGAGAACAATCAATGGATCACTCCTCAATTCGTCTCAGCACGATTTTTATGTCCGCCTAGCTACGCCTAGGTGAGTGGCATGTTTTGTGTCTTTATATTCCGCTCTGCTTCGTCAGAGTGAGTGGCACGTTTTGTGTCTTTACTTTTCCGACCAGGTTTTCAGGTTGGGTGGCATAATTTTTCATGCCTTATTTTTGTAATATTTTTGTCCGCCTAGCTACGCCTAAGTGAGTGACACGTTTTGTGTCTTTATATTCCGCTCTGCTTCGTCAGAGTGAGTGGCACGTTTTGTGTCTTTATTTTTCCGACCTGGTTTTCAGGTTGAGTGGCATAACTCTTCATGCCTTATTTTTGTGATATTTTCGTCCGCCTAGCTACGCCTAGGTGAGCGGCACGTTTTGTGTCTTTACATTTCCGACCTTCTACTCATTACGCACTACTTACTCATCTGGAAACTTTCTGTCCTTATCAGCAGGCTCCTTTGTCCTTTGTGGGGTTTTCCTTGGCCTCTGCGATCCCAAGGTTATGGCCTCTTTGCAACCCCACAAATTAAAACGTCTGCACTATGTTCTTTGGGAATTATATATAAAATAGTCTTTTCAGGCGTAAAAACTACGTATTTTGGCACTGTCACAATTATTTAATTTTAACATCAAAATTTAATTCATTTTAGTATAAGGATTCACAATAAAAGCGGCCGGCATCGGCCAAGTTTCGAACATCATACTTGTGTTTGTCACTTTATTGCTCCTTTCTCGGCATCGTATTGAACTTTTAGATCAAGGAGACATAAAGGGAAGTTTGGCGGCTGAGTCAAACATTGTTTTATGGCGACGGATTGTAACCTAGTTCCGACGGGATTCGCATTGTAATTTTGCCATACTTGTACAAACCTCGGATTGAGTGCTGCATGAACTGACGAGCCTCGGATTCAATGCTGCACATAGAATCGTGGATTCAGTGCTGCATCGGCAATGGGCTGTGATTGGCCAATCTTTCTTACCCAATCAGAGTATTTGGTTGGTTACTATTTTTTGCCCAATCAGGTTGAACTAGGTCAGGTGAGTTCCACAAGGTACGCGCCATCGCGTTTAACGAAATGTACGATAGCATTCTTTCTCACTTTGTTCTCACGCACGACAGTCGCAAGAGAACAATCAACGGATCACTCCTCAATTCGCCTCAGCACGATTTTGATACCCGCCACCTTCCCCGTCTCCTCCGAGTAATAAAAAACTACATGGGAACTTACAAAAAAATTTCACCTGTCTGCTGCTCTCTTCATTACACTTTTCAGTGCCTCCCAAGAGATCAAGAAGTTCAACAGCTCCTGAGAGTACTCCAAACAAACGCCGGGCAAGCAGAACTCACCCTACTCCCTCTACTGCGAGCACTTCTTCCGCCGGCCCCTCTTCAGCATCGGAAAAACGTCCGCGAGTCAGTAAGGGGAAGCAACTTGTTCGTAAATCTGCACCTTCCTCTGCGGACACTTCCTTACCCTCCACTTCTGGGAGTTCACATTCAACCCCGCAGCCCGTCGACAACCAGGCCATTTTCAACATTCTCAAAAGATGTCACAAGCCATGGCAACACTGGCTGCCAACTCGGTGGCTTGGTCGTTGGAACTCGGACTCTTTCAAGAAATACATCTGCACTCCAAAACTATGGTCAAGCCAAGCAACTGGACAATTTGAATAGGACTATTTAGCGCATTGATATACTTGCACAGAGGATTCACCCGCGCACGTTTAGTGACATTTACAAATCTGACTTTCACAAGTTTCATTTAGTGACACTGTCCATGGCCTATATTAGTTATCATTTATCATTTTACATTCAATCTCGCTTTCATGCTGAAGGCCAGCAAGACATGCGGCCCTCATACCCACCTTTTTTCCGGAGATCTAGCAAGACATGCAGATTCTCTCCCACCCATTTCTTTTTATTTTTATATGTTTAAATTTTTATATGTTTAACTTCAAGTGACATTACTTGTTGGGTCCAGCAAGACATGCGGACCTCACCCCCCCACCCCCTCAGAGATCTAGCAAGACATGCAGATTCTCATCCGTTTCTTTTTATTTTTAATTTCCCATTCAATTTTGTAACTTGTTCGGTCCAGCAATTCACGCTGACCAGTGATTTATTATCTCCATTATACCCTTTATTTCAGGAGCTCAGTTACTGGTTTTTGGTAGACATAATTCATAATAGACCGGGCGGGCACACTTAAAATTTCTACTTCTAAACTTCTCTAACTAGGGATGACAGAATGGAGAGCTCTACTCCTCGCTGTATGGCCCGTTTATCATAAGGAAAAGAGCGTACCTCCCCCTCCCTCAGAATGAGGGAGTTAGGGTTGGGTAGCACGCCGCAGCTTATCTGTCATCCACCGTTTCGGCCGATTTAGCTTGTCCTCTACTTTAGATTACATCGACGTGCTTCGTCCGGTCATTGGCTAGATTTTTCTTTTCGGCCTCTTTGCAAACCCACAAATTAAAACGTCTGCACTATGTTCTTTGGGAATTATATATAAAATAGTCTTTTCAGGCATAAAAACTACGTATTTTGGCACTGTCACATTTATTTAATTTTAACATCAAAATTTAATTCATTTTAGTATAAGGATTCACAATAAAAGCGGCCGGCATCAGCCAAGTTTCGAACATCATACTTGTGTTTGTCACTTTATTGCTCCTTTCTCGGCATCGTATTGAACCTTTAGATCAAGGAGACATAAACTATGCTTACAGCAACAACATAAACAGGAACAGTTATAATAATGATTAAAAACATATAGAGAGAAAAAACTGACATAAACATTGCTCACAATAAATAGAAACACCAACTGTAATGACACAAACATGAACAGTGATCAAAATAAATATTAACATGCACAGTTATAACAGTAACATGCATCGTAAAGAAAATAAAGACAAGGAAGAAGAGTGAAAACATAGCTGTACACAGTGATCACAATACATGGAAACACATAGAGTGACAAAACAAAATAGACACAGAGAACAGAATATAAACAAACACATAGACATACAGTAACAGTACTATCATGTAGAGTAATAGTAATGATTACAAACAAATATTGACAAAACAGTGTATGTCTGTGTTTTCACCCCATCACTGATCACTGTGTATGACTGTGCTATCACCTAATTAATTAGTGTTCATTCAGGTTACTGTGCATGGTTGCGTTGTCACTGTACATGTCAAAATTTATTCTGATCACTGTGTATGTCTGTAATGTGACTGTGTTTGTTTGTATTTATTTACATTACTGCTCACGTTTGTTTTGTCACTGTTTGTGATTGTATTTATTGTGAGCAATGTGTTTTTCTGTTTTTTCAATGTATTTGTTTGTAATCATTACTATTACTCTGCATGATAGTACTGTCACTGTATGTCTATGTGTCTGTTTATATTCTTGTGTTCATTTTCATTACTGTGCAAGTTACTTTTATCAGTTTTATTATCAATGTACATGTTTATATTTATTTTGAGCACTGTATGTTCATGTCTATGTGTATGTTTGTGTTGTTACTGTTTGTGTCTGCGTATAATTCTGATCACTGTGTTCGTCTGTTTGTTTTTCTATTTGTTTGTAATCATTATCATTGCTGTGCATGTATGTGTTGTCATTGTTTGGGTTTGTTTTTATTGTGATCACTGTGTATGTTTGTGTTATTATTGTTGGTGTTTGTATTTATTATTAGCAATGTGTATGTCAGTTTTGTCCCTCTATTTGTTTATCATTATAACTATAGCACTCAATGCTGAGTGTTTTCGATGTATGTCTATGTGTCTATTTATGTTCTTTTTTCTGTGTCTATTCTGTATTCTTACTAAATGTGTTTGTATATATTGTGATGACTGTGTACGGCTATGTTTGCACTCTTTTCCATTGTGTTCATTGTCATAACAGTGCACATTACTGTTATCACTGTTCATGTTGATATTTATTTTGATCACTGTGTATGTTTGTGTTCTTACTGTTTATGTCTGCACATAATTATGATCACTATGAAAGTCTATTTGTCCTTCTGTTTGTTTGTAATATAAATATCATTACTGTGCATATACAGTACTCAAAATAAGTACAATCACAAACAGTGACAACACAAACATGCACAGTAATCAAAACAAATACAAACAAACACAGTCACACTACAGACATACACAGTGATCAGAATAAGTTGACATGTACAGTGACAACACTACCATATTAAGTAACAAAGTAACTGTTATAACAGTAACATGCATCGTAATGAAAATGAACACAAGGAAAAAGTGACCACAATATATATACAAACATGTACAATGACAGTACTGAATAGAAACAGTGTTCACAATAAATACAAACATAAACAGTAACTATGCAAACACATACAGTGATCACAATAAATACAAACACAAACAGTGATAACATTAACATGCACAGTAATGATAATTATTACAAACAAATAGAAGGACAAACAGACTTTCACAATGATCAGAATTATATGCAGAAACAAACAGTAACAACACAAACATACACAGTGGTCAAAATTAATATAAACATGTACGTGTAATGTGCACTGTAATTAGAATAAACACAAGGAAAAAGGGTGGAAACATAGCCATACACAGTAACCACAAAATATACAAACACATTCAGTAGCAATAGTGAATAGACACAGCAAACAGAATATAAACAGAAACATAGTCATACATTGAAAACACCATCATTCAGCGCAGTAGTAATTTAAAGACAAAACTGACATACACATTACTAACAATAAATAAAAACACCAACAGTAATGACACAAACATGAACAGTAATGTTAATAAATACAAACAAACACAGTCACAATACAGACATACACAGTGATCAGAATAAATTTTGACATGTGCAGTGACAACGCAACCATGCACAGTAACCAGAATGAACACTAATTATATAATAAGGTGATAGCACAGTCATACACAGTGATCAGTGATGAGGCGTAAACACAGACATACACAGTGATCACAACATATATATACAAACACATACAATGCCAGTACAGCATGGAAACAGTGTTGACAATAAATACAAACATCAACAGTAATGACGCAAACATATACAGTGATCATGATGAATACAAACACAAACAGTGACAAGACAATCATGCGCAGTAATCAAAATAAATACAAACAAACAGTCACAATACAGACATACACAGAGAACAGAATAAGTTGACATGTACAGTGACAACACAACCATATAAAGTAACAAAGTAACTGTTATAAGAGTATCATGCATCGTAATGAAAAAGAACACAAGGAAAAAGTGATCACAATATATATACAAACACGTACAATGACAGTACAGAATGGAAACAGTGTTCACAATAAATACAAACATCAACAGTAACTATGCAAACACATACAGTGATCACAATAAATACAAACACAAACAGTGACATCATTAACATGCACAGTAATGAGAATTATTACAAACAAACAGAAGGACAAATAGACTTCCACAGTGATCAGAATTATGTGCAGACACAAACAGTAACAACACAAACATACACATTGATCAAAATAAATATTAGCAAGGACAATGATAACAGTAATGTGCACTGTTATGACAATGAACACAAGGGAAAAGAGTGCAAACATAGCCGTACACAGTCATCACAATATACACAAACACATTTAGTATCAATACAGAATAGACACAGAAAAAAGAATATAAATAGACACATAGACATACATTGACAACACTCAGCATTCAGTGCTATAGTTATAATAATAAACAAATAGAGGGACAAAACTGACATACACATTGCTAATAATAAATACAAACACCAACAATAATGACACAAACATACACAGTGATCGCAATAAAAACAAACCCAAACAATGACAACACAAACATGAACAGCAATGATAATGATTACAAACAGGCAGAAAAACAAATAGACTTACACAGTGAACACAATTATATGCAGACACAAACAGTAACAATACAAACATACACAGTGATCAAAATGAATATAAACATGTACATTGATAATAGTAATGTGCACTGTAATTAGAATAAACACAAGGAAAAAGAGTGGAAACATGGGCGTACACAGTCATCACAATATATACAAACACATTCACTAGCAATAGTGAATAGACATAGCAAACAGAATATAAACAGACACATAGTCATACATTGACAACACCATCATTCAGAGCAATAGTAATGTTTACAAACAAAGAGAGTGACAAAACTGACATACACATTGCTCACAATAAATACAAACACCAACAGTAATGACACAAACATGAACAGTAATGTAAATAAATACAAACAAACACAGTCACAATACAGACATACACACATGACAATAGAGAATGGAAACAGCAATCGGAATATAAACAGTCACAAACTATGCTTGCAGCAACAACACAAACATGAACAGTTATAATAATGATTAAAAACATATATAGAGAAAAAACTGACAAACATTGCTCACAATAAATACAAACACCAACAGTAATGACACAAACATGTACAGTAATAAAAAAAAAATCAACAAGTACAGTTAAAAGAGCAACATGTATCGTATTGAAAATGAACACAAGGAAAAAGAGTGAAAACATAGCCGAACACAGTGATCACAATACATGGAAACCCATACAGTGATAATACAGAATAGATACAGAGAACAGAATGTAAACAGACACATAGACATACAGTGACAGTACTATCATGCAGAGTAATACATTGACAAAACAGACATACATGTTGCTCACAATAAATACTAACATGAACAGTGACAACACAAACATGAACATTAATGTAAATAAATACAAACAAACACAGTCACAATACAGACATACACAGTGATGAGAATAAATTTTGACATGTACAGTGACAACACAACCATGTAGAGTAATCAGAATGAACACAAATTAATTGAATGATTACACAGTAATACACAGTGATCAGTGATGGAGTGAAAACAGAGACATACACAGTGATCACAATATATATACAAACACATACAATGACAGTACAGAATGGAAACAGTGTTGACAATAAATACAAACATCAACAGTAACGATGCAAACATATACAGTGATCATGATAAATACAAATACAAACAGTGACAACACCATCATACACAGTAATGATAATTATTACAAACAAATAGAAGGACAATACTTTCACAGTGATCAGAATTATGTGCAGACACAAACA
Source organism: Lingula anatina (assembly GCF_051362555.1). Taxonomy (NCBI): domain Eukaryota; kingdom Metazoa; phylum Brachiopoda; class Lingulata; order Lingulida; family Lingulidae; genus Lingula; species Lingula anatina. Next base: position 22,148,316 of record NC_141769.1, on the reverse strand, counting down.
GTAACAACACAAACATATACAGTGCTCAAAATAAATACATTCACAAACAGTGTCAACACAAACATGCACAGTAATAAAAATAAATACAAACAAACACAGTCACAATACAGACAAATACAGTGATCAGAATAAGTTGACATGTACATACAACCATATAAAGTAACCAAGTAACTGATATCACAATATATACAAACGCATTCAGTAACAAAGTTAATAGACACAGCAAACAGAATATAAACAGACACATAGTTATACATTGACAACACCATCATTCAGCGCAACAGTAATGTTTACAAACAAATAGAGTGACAAATCTGACATACACATTGATCACAATAAAGAAATGAAACAAACATGAACAGTGATTTAAATAAATACAAACAAACACAGTCACAATACACAGAATACATTTTGACATGTACAGTGACATCACAACCATGCACAGTTACTAGAATGAACACTATAATTAATTAGGTGATAGCACAGTCATATATAGTGATCAGTGATAGAGTGAAAACAGAGACATGCACTGTGATCACAATATATATACAAACAAATACAATGACAGTACAGAATGGAAACAGTGTTCACAATAAATACAAACACAAACAGTGACAACATGCACAGTAATAATATATATTACAAAGAAATAGAAGGACAAATAGACTTTCATAGTGATCAGAATTATGTGCAGGCACAAACACTAACAACACAAACATACACAGTGATGAAAATGAATATTAACATGGACAGTGATAACAGTAACGTGCACTGTTATGACAATGAACACAAGGGAAAAGAGTGCAAACATAGCCGTACACAGTATACAAACACATTCAGTAACAATATAGAATAGACACAGCAAAAACAATATAAACAGACACATAGACATACAGTGACAATACCATCATTTAACACAATAGTTATGATGATAAACAAGCAGAGTGAAAAAACTGACATACACATTGCTCAAAATCATATAAAGACCCAAACAGTAACAACAATAAAATATCCAGTGATCACATTAAATACAAATACCAACAGTAACCACACAAACAAATAAAAAAATACAATGATCAGAACAAATACAAACACGAACAGAGACAACACCAACATACACAGTAATGATAATGATTACAAACAAATAGAAGGACAAACAGACTTACACAGTGATCAAAATTATGTGCAGACACAAACAGTAACAACACAAACATACACATTGATCAAAATAAATATTAGCATGGACAATGATAACAGTAATGTGCACTGTAATCAGAATGAACACAAAGAAAAAGTAAAACCATAGCCGTACACAGTCATCATGATATACTTAGAAACACATTCAGTAATAATATGTAATAGACACAGCAAACAGAATATAAACAGAAACATAGTCATACATCGAAAACACCATCATTCAGCGCAATAGTAATTTAAAGACAAAACTGACATACACATTACTAACAATAAATACAAACACTAACAGTAATGACACAAACATGAACAGTAATGTTAATAAATACAAACAAACACAGTCACAATACAGATATATACAGTGATCAGAATAAATTTTGACATGTACAGTGACAACGCAACCATGCACAGTAACCAGAATGAACACTAATTATATAATTAGGTGATAGCACAGTCATACACAGTGATAGTGATGGGGTGAAAACACAGACATACACAGTGACCACAATATATATAAACACATACAATGACAATAGAGAATGGAAACAGCAATTGGAACATAAAAAGATGCAAACTATGCTTACAGCAACAACACAATCATAACCAGTTATAATAATGATAAAAAACATATAGAGAGTAAAAACTAACATAAACATTGCTCACAATAAATAAAAACACCAACAGTAATGACACAAACATGAACCGTTATCAAAATGAATATTTACATGCACAGTTATAACAGTAACATGCTTCGTAATGAAAATAAGCACAAAGAAAAAGAGTGAAAACATAGCCGTACACAGTGATCACAATACATGGAAACACATACAGTGACAATACAGAATAGACACAGAGAACAGAATATAAAGAGACACATACACATACAGTGAAAGTACCATCATGTAGAGTAATAGTAATGATTACAAACAAATACATTGACAAAACAGACATACACATTGCTCACAATAAATAGAAACACGAACAGTGACAACACAAATGTGAACAGTAATGTAAATAAATACAAACAAACACAGTCACAATACAGACATACACAGTGATCAAAATAAATTTTGACAAGTACAGTGACAACGCAACCATGCACAGTAACCAGAATGAACACTAATTAATTAGGTGATAGCACAGTCATATATAGTGATCAGTGATAGAGTGAAAACAGAGACATGCACTGTGATCACAATATATATACAAACAAATACAATGACAGTACAGAATGGAAACAGTGTTCACAATAAATACAAACACAAACAGTGACAACATGCACAGTAATAATATATATTACAAAGAAATAGAAGGACAAATAGACTTTCATAGTGATCAGAATTATGTGCAGGCACAAACACTAACAACACAAACATACACAGTGATGAAAATGAATATTAACATGGACAGTGATAACAGTAACGTGCACTGTTATGACAATGAACACAAGGGAAAAGAGTGCAAACATAGCCGTACACAGTATACAAACACATTCAGTAACAATATAGAATAGACACAGCAAAAACAATATAAACAGACACATAGACATACAGTGACAATACCATCATTTAACACAATAGTTATGATGATAAACAAGCAGAGTGAAAAAACTGACATACACATTGCTCAAAATCATATAAAGACCCAAACAGTAACAACAATAAAATATCCAGTGATCACATTAAATACAAATACCAACAGTAACCACACAAACAAATAAAAAAATACAATGATCAGAACAAATACAAACACGAACAGAGACAACACCAACATACACAGTAATGATAATGATTACAAACAAATAGAAGGACAAACAGACTTACACAGTGATCAAAATTATGTGCAGACACAAACAGTAACAACACAAACATACACATTGATCAAAATAAATATTAGCATGGACAATGATAACAGTAATGTGCACTGTAATCAGAATGAACACAAAGAAAAAGTAAAACCATAGCCGTACACAGTCATCATGATATACTTAGAAACACATTCAGTAATAATATGTAATAGACACAGCAAACAGAATATAAACAGAAACATAGTCATACATCGAAAACACCATCATTCAGCGCAATAGTAATTTAAAGACAAAACTGACATACACATTACTAACAATAAATACAAACACTAACAGTAATGACACAAACATGAACAGTAATGTTAATAAATACAAACAAACACAGTCACAATACAGATATATACAGTGATCAGAATAAATTTTGACATGTACAGTGACAACACAACTATGCACAGTAACTAGAATGAACACTAATAAATTAGGTGATAGCAAAGTCATACACAGTGATTGTTGACAGAGTGAAAAAAGAGACATGCACTGTGATCACAATATATATACAAACACATACAATGACAATAGAGAATGGAAACAGCAATTAGAATAAAAAAAGACACAAACTCTTCTTACAGCAACAACACAAACATGAACAGTTATAATAATGATAAAAAAACATATAGAGAGTAAAAACTAACATAAACATTGCTCACAATAAATAGAAACACCAACAGTAATGACACAAAACATGAACAGTGATCAAAATGAATATTTACATGCACAGATATAACAGTAACATGCTTCGTAATGAAAATGAGCACAAGGAAAAAGAGTGAAAACATAGCCGTACACAGTGATCACAATACATGGAAACACATACAGTGACAATACAGAATAGACACAGAGAACAGAATATAAAGAGACACATACACATACAGTGAAAGTACCATCATGCAGAGTAATAGAAATGATTACAAACAAATACATTGACAAAACAGACATACACATTGCTCACAATAAATGGAAACACAAACAGTGACAACACAAATGTGAACAGTAATGTAAATAAATACAAACAAACACAGTCACAATACAGACATACACAGTGATCAGAATAAATTTTGACATGTACAGTGACAACACAACCATGCACAGTAACCAGAATGAACACTAATTAATTAGGTGATAGCACAGTCATACACAATGATCAGTGATGGGGTGAAAACAAAGACATACACAGCGATCACAATATATATACAAACACATACAATGACAGTACAGCATGGAAACAGTGTTGACAATAAATACAAACATCAACAGTAACGATGTAAACATATACAGTGATCATGATAAATACAAACACAAACAGTGACAAGACAATCATGCACAGTAATCAAAATAAATACAAACAAACACAGTCACAATACAGACATACACAGTGAACAGAATAAGTTGACATGTACAGTGACAACACAACCATATAAAGTAACAAAGTAACTGTTATAACAGTAACATGCATTGTAATGAAAATAAAAACAAGGAAAAGGTGATCGCAATATATATACAAACATGTACAATGACAGTACAGAATAGAAACAGTGTTTACAATAAATACAAACACAAACAGTGACATCATTAACATGCACAGTAATGAGAATTATTACAAACAAACAGAAGGACAAATAGACTTTCACGGTGATCAGAATTATGTGCACACACAAACAGTAACAACACAAACATACACATTGATCAAAATAAATATTAGCATGGACAATGACATACACAGTGATGAGAATAAATTTTGACATGTACAGTGACAACACAACCATGTAGAGTAATCAGAATGAACACAAATTAATTGGATGATTACACAGTAATACACAGTGATCAGTGATGGAGTGAAAACAGAGACATACACAGTGATCACAATATATATACAAACACGAACAGTACAGAATGGAAATAGTGTTCACAATAAATACAAACATCAATAGTAATGACGCAAACACATACAGTGATCACGATAAATACAAACACAAACAGTGACAACACAATCATGCACAGTAATGATAATTATTACAAACAAATAGAAGGACAAACAGACTTTCACAGTGATCAGAATTATGTGCAGACACAAACAGTAACAACACAAACATATACAGTGCTCAAAATAAATACAATCACAAACAGCGACAACACAAACATGCACAGTAATCAAAACAAATACAAACAAACACAGTCACACTGCATACATACACAGTGATCAGAATAAGTTGACATGCACAGTTACAACACAACTATATAAGGTAACAAAGTAACTGTTATAACAGTAACATGCATCGTAATGAAAAAGAACACAAGGAAAAAGTGATCGCAATATATATACAAACATGTACAATGACAGTACAGAATAGAAACAGTGTTCACAATAAATACAAACATAAACAGTAACTATGCAAACACATACAGTGATCACAAGAAATACAAACACAAACAGTGATAACATTAACAGGCACAGTAATGATAATTATTACAAACAAATAGAAGGACAAACAGACTTTCACAGTGATCAGAATTATGTGTAGACACAAACAGTAACAACACAAACATACACAGTGGTCAAAATTAATATAAACATGTACGTGTAATGTGCACTGTAATTAGAATAAACACAAGGAAAAAGGGTGGAAACATAGCCATACACAGTAACCACAATATATACAAACACATTCAGTAGCAATAGTGAATAGCCACAGCAAACAGAATATAAACAGAAACATAGTCATACATTGAAAACACCATCATTCAGCGCAGTAGTAATTTAAAGACAAAACTGACATACACATTACTAACAATAAATAAAAACACCAACAGTAATGACACAAACATGAACAGTAATGTTAATAAATACAAACAAACACAGTCACAATACAGACATACACAGTGATCAGAATAAATTTTGACATGTACAGTGACAACGCAACCATGCACAGTAACCAGATTGAACACTAATTATATAATTAGGTGATAGCACAGTCATGCACAGTGATCAGTGATGGGGTGAAAACACAGACATACACAGTGATCACAATACATATACAAACACATACAATGACAATAGAGAATGGAAACAGCAATTGGAATATAAAAAGACACAAATTATGCTTACAGCAACAACACAAACATGAACAGTTATAATAATGATAAAGAAACATATAGAGAGTAAAAACTGACATAAACATTGCTCACAATAGAAACACCAACAGTAATGACACAAACATGAACAGTGATCAAAATAAATATAAACATGCACAGTTACAACATTAACATGCTTCGTAATGAAAATGAGCACAAGGAAAAAAGAGTGAAAACATAGCCGTACACAGTGATCACAATACATGGAAACACATACAGTGACAATACAGAATAGACACAGAGAACAGAATATAAAGAGACACATACACATACAGTGACAGTACCATCATGCAGAGTAATAGAAATGATTACAAACAAATACATTGACAAAACAGACATACACATTGCTCACAATAAATAGAAACACGAACAGTGACAACACAAATGTGAACAGTAATGTAAATAAATACAAACAAACACAGTCACAATACAGACATACACAGTGATCAGAATAAATTTTGACATGTATAGTGACAACACAACCATGCACAGAAACCAGAATGAACACTAATTAATTAGGTGATAGCACAGTCATACACAATGATCAGTGATGGGGTGAAAACAAAGACATACACAGTGATCACAATATATATACAAAAACATACAATGACAGTACAGCATGGAAACAGTGTTGACAATAAATACAAACATCAACAGTAACGACGCAAACATATACAGTGATCATGATAAATACAAACACAAACAGTGACAAGACAATCATGCACAGTAATCAAAATAAATACAAACAAACACAGTCACAATACAGACATACACAGTGAACAGAATAAGTTGACATGTACAGTGACAACACAACCATATAAAGTAACAAAGTAACTGTTATAACAGTAACATGCATTGTAATGAAAATGAACACAAGGATGAAGTGATCACAATATATATACAAACATGTACAATGACAGCACTGAATAGAAACAGTGTTCACAATAAATACAAACAACAACAGTACCTACGCAAACACATACAGTGATCACAATAAATACAAACACAAACAGTGACATCATTAACATGCACAGTAATGAGAATTATTACAAACAAACAGAAGGACAAATAGACTTTCACAGTGATCAGAATTATGTGCAGACACAAACAGTAACAACACAAACATACACATTGATCTTAATAAATATTCACATGGACAATGATAACAGTAATGTGCACTGTTATGACAATGAACACAAGGGAAAAGAGTGCAAACATAGCCGTACACAGTCATCACAATATACACAAACACATTTAGTATCAATACAGAATAGACACAGAAAAAAGAATATAAATAGACACATAGACATACATTGACAACACTCAGCATTCAGTGCTATAGTTATAATAATAAACAAAAAGAGGGACAAAACTGACATAAGCATTGCTAACAATTAATACAAACACCAACAGTAATGACACAAACATGAACAGTAATGTAAATAAATACAAACAAACACAGTCACAATACAGACATACACACATGACAATAGAAAATGGAAACAGCAATCGGAATATAAACAGCCACAATCTATGCTTGCAGCAACAACACAAACATGAACAGTTATAATAATGATTAAAAACATATAGAGAGAAAAAACTGACATAAACATTGCTCTCAATAAATACAAACACCAACAGTAATGACACAAACAGGTACAGTGATCAAAATAAATATTAACATGTACAGTTATAACAGTAACATGCATCGTAATGAAAATGAACACAAGGAAAAAGAGTGAAAACATAGCCATACACAGTGATCACAATACATGGAAACATATACAGTGACAATACAGAATAGACACAGAGAACAGAATATAAACAGACACATAGACATACAGTGACAGTACTATCATGCAGAGTAATAGTAATGATTACAAACAAATACACTGACAAAATAGACGTACATAATGCTCACAATAAATACAAAAATGACCAGTGCCAACACAAACATGAACATTAATGTAAATAAATACAAACAAACACAGTCACAATACAGACATACACAGTGATCAGAATGAATTTTGACATGTACAGTGACAACACAACCATGTAGAGTAATCAGAATGAACACAAATTAATTGGATGATTACACAGTAATACACAGTGATCAGTGATGGAGTGAAGACAGAGACATACACAGTGATCACAATATATATACAAACACGAACAGTACAGAATGGAAATAGTGTTCACAATAAATACAAACATTAATAGTAATGACGCAAACACATACAGTGATCACGATAAATACAAACACAAACAGTGACAACATTAACATGCACAGTAATGATATTTATTACAAACAAACAGAAGGACAAATAGACTTTCACAGTGATCAGAATTATGTGCAGACACAAACAATAACAACACAAACATACACTTTGATCAAAATAAATATATACATGGACAGTGATAACAGTAACGTGCACTGTTATGACAATGAACACAAGGGAAAAAAGTGCAAACATAGCCGTACACAGTCATCACAATATACACAAACACATTTAGTATCAATACAGAACAGACACAGAAAAAAGAATATAAATAGACACATAGACATACATTGACAACACTCAGCATTCAGTGCTATAGTTATAATAATAAACAAATAGAGGGACAAAACTGACATACACATTGCTAATAATAAATACAAACACCAACAATAATGACACAAACATACACAGTGATCCCAATAAAAACAAACCAAAACAATGACAACACAAACATGAACAGCAATGACAATGATTACAAACAAATAGAAAAACAAACAGACTTACACAGTGATCAGAAATATATGCAGACACAAACAGTAACAACGCAAACATACACAGTGATTAAAATGAATATAAACATGTACATTGATAATAGTAATGTGCACTGTAATTAGAATAAACACAAGGAAAAAGAGTGGAAACATGGGCGTACACAGTCATCACAATATATACAAACACACTCAGTAGCAATAGTGAATAGACATAGCAAACAGAATATAAACAGACACATAGTCATACATTGACAACACCATCATTCAGAGCAATAGTAATGTTTACAAACAAAGAGAGTGACAAAACTGACATAAGCATTGCTAACAATAAATACAAACACCAACAGTAATGACACAAACATGAACAGTAATGTAAATAAATACAAACAAACAGAGTCACAATACAGACATACACAGTGATCAGAATAAATTTTGACATGTACAGTGACAACACAACCATGCACAGTAACCAGAATAAACACATATATAATTAGGTGATAGCAGAGTCATACACAGTGATAGTGATAGGGTGAAAACACAGACATACACAGTGAACAGAATAAGCTGACATGTACAGTGACAACACAACCATGTAAAGTAACCAAGTAGCTGTTATAACAGTAACAAGCATAGTGAACAAAATAAATATTAACAGTATAGGTGATAAAAGTAACTTCCACAGTAATGAAAATGAACACAAGAATATAAACAGACACACAGACATACAGTGACAGTACTATCATGCAGAGTAATAGTAATGATTACAAACAAATACATTGACAAAACAGACTTGCACATTGCTCACAATAAATACAAACACGAACAGTGACAACACAAACGAGAGCAGTAATGTAAATAAATACAAACAAACACAGTCCCAATACAGACATACACAGTGATCAGAATAAATTTTGACATGTACAGTGACAACGCAACCATGTATAGTAATCAGAATAAACACAAATTAATTGGATGATTACACAGTAATACACAGTAATACACAGTGATCAGTGATGGAGTGAAAAACAGAGATATACACAGTGATCACAATATATATACAAACATGTACAATGACAGTACAGAATAGAAACAGTGTTCACAATAAATACAAACATAAACAGTAACTATGCAAACACATACAGTGATCACAATAAATACAAACACAAACAGTGATAACATTAACAGGCACAGTAATGATAATTATTACAAACAAATAGAAGGACAAACAGACTTTCACAGTGATCAGAATTATGTGTAGACACAAACAGTAACAACACAAACATACACAGTGGTCAAAATTAATATAAACATGTACATTGATAATAGTAATGTGCACTGTAATTAGAATAAACACAAGTAAAAAGGGTGGAAACATAGCCATACACAGTAACCACAATATATACAAACACATTCAGTAGCAATAGTGAATAGACACAGCAAACAGAATATAAACAGAAACATAGTCATACATTGAAAACACCATCATTCAGCGCAGTAGTAATTTAAAGACAAAACTGACATACACATTACTAACAATAAATAAAAACACCAACAGTAATGACACAAACATGAACAGTAATGTTAATAAATACAAACAAACACAGTCACAATACAGACATACACAGTGATCAGAATAAATTTTGACATGTACAGTGACAACGCAACCATGCACAGTAACCAGAATGAACACTAATTATATAATTAGGTGATAGCACAGTCATACACAGTGATCAGTGATGGGGTGAAAACACAGACATACACAGTGATCACAATACATATACAAACACATATAATGACAATAGAGAATGGAAACAGCAATTGGAACATAAAAAGACACAAACTATGCTTACAGCAACAACACAAACATGAACAGTTATAATAATGATAAAGAAACATATAGAGAGTAAAAACTGACATAAACATTGCTCACAATAGAAACACCAACAGTAATGACACAAACATGAACAGTGATCAAAATAAATATCAACATGCACAGTTATAACAGTAACATGCTTCGTAATGAAAATGAGCAAAAGGAAAAAAGAGTGAAAACATAGCCGTACACAGTGATCACAATACATGGAAACACATACAGTGACAATACAGAATAGACACAGAGTACAGAATATAAAGAGACACATACACATACAGTGACAGTACCATCATGCAGAGTAATAGAAATGATTACAAACAAATACATTGACAAAACAGACATACACATTGCTCACAATAAATAGAAACACGAACAGTGACAACACAAATGTGAACAGTAATGTAAATAAATACAAACAAACACAGTCACAATACAGACATACACAGTGATCAGAATAAATTTTGACATGTATAGTGACAACACAACCATGCACAGTAACCAGAATGAACACTAATTAATTAGGTGATAGCACAGTCATACACAATGATCAGTGATGGGGTGAAAACAAAGACATACACAGTGATCACAATATATATACAAAAACATACAATGACAGTACAGCATGGAAACAGTGTTGACAATAAATACAAACATCAACAGTACCGATGCAAACATATACAGTGATCATGATAAATACAAACACAAACAGTGACAAGACAATCATGCACAGTAATCAAAATAAATACAAACAAACACAGTCACAATACAGACATACACAGTGAACAGAATAAGTTGACATGTACAGTGACAACACAACCATATAAAGTAACAAAGTAACTGTTATAACAGTAACATGCATTGTAATGAAAATGAACACAAGGATGAAGTGATCACAATATATATACAAACACGTACAATGACAGCACTGAATAGAAACAGTGTTCACAATAAATACAAACAACAACAGTACCTACGCAAACACATACAGTGATCACAATAAATACAAACACAAACAGTGACATCATTATCATGCACAGTAATGAGAATCATTACAAACAAACAGAAGGACAAATAGACTTTCACAGTGATCAGAATTATGTGCAGACACAAACAGTAACAACACAAACATACACATTGATCTTAATAAATATTCACATGGACAATGATAACAGTAATGTGCACTGTTATGACAATGAACACAAGGGAAAAGAGTGCAAACATAGCCGTACACAGTCATCACAATATACACAAACACATTTAGTATCAATACAGAATAGACACAGAAAAAGAATATAAATAGACACATAGACATACATTGACAACACTCAGCATTCAGTGCTATAGTTATAATAATAAACAAAAAGAGGGACAAAACTGACATAAGCATTGCTAACAATTAATACAAACACCAACAGTAATGACACAAACATGAACAGTAATGTAAATAAATACAAACAAACACGGTCACAATACAGACATACACACATGACAATAGAAAATGGAAACAGCAATCGGAATATAAACAGCCACAATCTATGCTTGCAGCAACAACACAAACATGAACAGTTATAATAATGATTAAAAACATATAGAGAGAAAAAACTGACATAAACATTGCTCTCAATAAATACAAACACCAACAGTAATGACACAACAGGTACAGTGATCAAAATAAATATTAACATGTACAGTTATAACAGTAACATGCATCGTAATGAAAATGAACACAAGGAAAAAGAGTGAAAACATAGCCATACACAGTGATCACAATACATGGAAACACATACAGTGACAATACAGAATAGACTCAGAGAACAGAATATAAACAGACACATAGACATACAGTGACAGTACTATCATGCAGAGTAATAGTAATGATTACAAACAAATACACTGACAAAATAGACGTACATAATGCTCACAATAAATACAAAAATGACCAGTGCCAACACAAACATGAACATTAATGTAAATAAATACAAACAAACACAGTCCCAATACAGACATACACAGTGATCAGAATGAATTTTGACATGTACAGTGACAACACAACCATGTAGAGTAATCAGAATGAACACAAATTAATTGGATGATTACACAGTAATACACAGTAATCAGTGATGGAGTGAAAACAGAGACATACACAGTGATCACAATATATATACAAACACGAACAGTACAGAATGGAAATAGTGTTCACAATAAATACAAACATTAATAGTAATGACGCAAACACATACAGTGATCACGATAAATACAAACACAAACAGTGACAACATTAACATGCACAGTAATGATATTTATTACAAACAAACAGAAGGACAAATAGACTTTCACAGTGATCAGAATTATGTGCAGACACAAACAATAACAACACAAACATACACTTTGATCAAAATAAATATATACATGGACAGTGATAACAGTAACGTGCACTGTTATGACAATGAACACAAGGGAAAAAAGTGCAAACATAGCCGTACACAGTCATCACAATATACACAAACACATTTAGTATCAATACAGAACAGACACAGAAAAAAGAATATAAATAGACACATAGACATACATTGACAACACTCAGCATTCAGTGCTATAGTTATAATAATAAACAAATAGAGGGACAAAACTGACATACACATTGCTAATAATAAATACAAACACCAACAATAATGACACAAACATACACAGTGATCCCAATAAAAACAAACCAAAACAATGACAACACAAACATGAACAGCAATGACAATGATTACAAACAAATAGAAAAACAAACAGACTTACACAGTGATCAGAAATATATGCAGACACAAACAGTAACAACGCAAACATACACAGTGATTAAAATGAATATAAACATGTACATTGATAATAGTAATGTGCACTGTAATTAGAATAAACACAAGGAAAAAGAGTGGAAACATGGGCGTACACAGTCATCACAATATATACAAACACATTCAGTAGCAATAGTGAATAGACACAGCAAACAGAATATAAACAGAAACATAGTCATACATTGAAAACACCATCATTCAGCGCAGTAGTAATTTAAAGACAAAACTGACATACACATTACTAACAATAAATAAAAACACCAACAGTAATGACACAAACATGAACAGTAATGTTAATAAATACAAACAAACACAGTCACAATACAGACATACACAGTGATCAGAATAAATTTTGACATGTACAGTGACAACGCAACCATGCACAGTAACCAGAATGAACACTAATTATATAATTAGGTGATAGCACAGTCATACACAGTGATCAGTGATGGGGTGAAAACACAGACATACACAGTGATCACAATACATATACAAACACATATAATGACAATAGAGAATGGAAACAGCAATTGGAACATAAAAAGACACAAACTATGCTTACAGCAACAACACAAACATGAACAGTTATAATAATGATAAAGAAACATATAGAGAGTAAAAACTGACATAAACATTGCTCACAATAGAAACACCAACAGTAATGACACAAACATGAACAGTGATCAAAATAAATATCAACATGCACAGTTATAACAGTAACATGCTTCGTAATGAAAATGAGCAAAAGGAAAAAAGAGTGAAAACATAGCCGTACACAGTGATCACAATACATGGAAACACATACAGTGACAATACAGAATAGACACAGAGTACAGAATATAAAGAGACACATACACATACAGTGACAGTACCATCATGCAGAGTAATAGAAATGATTACAAACAAATACATTGACAAAACAGACATACACATTGCTCACAATAAATAGAAACACGAACAGTGACAACACAAATGTGAACAGTAATGTAAATAAATACAAACAAACACAGTCACAATACAGACATACACAGTGATCAGAATAAATTTTGACATGTATAGTGACAACACAACCATGCACAGTAACCAGAATGAACACTAATTAATTAGGTGATAGCACAGTCATACACAATGATCAGTGATGGGGTGAAAACAAAGACATACACAGTGATCACAATATATATACAAAAACATACAATGACAGTACAGCATGGAAACAGTGTTGACAATAAATACAAACATCAACAGTAACGATGCAAACATATACAGTGATCATGATAAATACAAACACAAACAGTGACAAGACAATCATGCACAGTAATCAAAATAAATACAAACAAACACAGTCACAATACAGACATACACAGTGAACAGAATAAGTTGACATGTACAGTGACAACACAACCATATAAAGTAACAAAGTAACTGTTATAACAGTAACATGCATTGTAATGAAAATGAACACAAGGATGAAGTGATCACAATATATATACAAACACGTACAATGACAGCACTGAATAGAAACAGTGTTCACAATAAATACAAACAACAACAGTACCTACGCAAACACATACAGTGATCACAATAAATACAAACACAAACAGTGACATCATTATCATGCACAGTAATGAGAATCATTACAAACAAACAGAAGGACAAATAGACTTTCACAGTGATCAGAATTATGTGCAGACACAAACAGTAACAACACAAACATACACATTGATCTTAATAAATATTCACATGGACAATGATAACAGTAATGTGCACTGTTATGACAATGAACACAAGGGAAAAGAGTGCAAACATAGCCGTACACAGTCATCACAATATACACAAACACATTTAGTATCAATACAGAATAGACACAGAAAAAGAATATAAATAGACACATAGACATACATTGACAACACTCAGCATTCAGTGCTATAGTTATAATAATAAACAAAAAGAGGGACAAAACTGACATAAGCATTGCTAACAATTAATACAAACACCAACAGTAATGACACAAACATGAACAGTAATGTAAATAAATACAAACAAACACGGTCACAATACAGACATACACACATGACAATAGAAAATGGAAACAGCAATCGGAATATAAACAGCCACAATCTATGCTTGCAGCAACAACACAAACATGAACAGTTATAATAATGATTAAAAACATATAGAGAGAAAAAACTGACATAAACATTGCTCTCAATAAATACAAACACCAACAGTAATGACACAACAGGTACAGTGATCAAAATAAATATTAACATGTACAGTTATAACAGTAACATGCATCGTAATGAAAATGAACACAAGGAAAAAGAGTGAAAACATAGCCATACACAGTGATCACAATACATGGAAACACATACAGTGACAATACAGAATAGACTCAGAGAACAGAATATAAACAGACACATAGACATACAGTGACAGTACTATCATGCAGAGTAATAGTAATGATTACAAACAAATACACTGACAAAATAGACGTACATAATGCTCACAATAAATACAAAAATGACCAGTGCCAACACAAACATGAACATTAATGTAAATAAATACAAACAAACACAGTCACAATACAGACATACACAGTGATCAGAATGAATTTTGACATGTACAGTGACAACACAACCATGTAGAGTAATCAGAATGAACACAAATTAATTGGATGATTACACAGTAATACACAGTGATCAGTGATGGAGTGAAAACAGAGACATACACAGTGATCACAATATATATACAAACACGAACAGTACAGAATGGAAATAGTGTTCACAATAAATACAAACACTAATAGTAATGACGCAAACACATACAGTGATCACGATAAATACAAACACAAACAGTGACAACATTAACATGCACAGTAATGATATTTATTACAAACAAACAGAAGGACAAATAGACTTTCACAGTGATCAGAATTATGTGCAGACACAAACAATAACAACACAAACATACACTTTGATCAAAATAAATATATACATGGACAGTGATAACAGTAACGTGCACTGTTATGACAATGAACACAAGGGAAAAAAGTGCAAACATAGCCGTACACAGTCATCACAATATACACAAACACATTTAGTATCAATACAGAACAGACACAGAAAAAAGAATATAAATAGACACATAGACATACATTGACAACACTCAGCATTCAGTGCTATAGTTATAATAATAAACAAATAGAGGGACAAAACTGACATACACATTGCTAATAATAAATACAAACACCAACAATAATGACACAAACATACACAGTGATCCCAATAAAAACAAACCAAAACAATGACAACACAAACATGAACAGCAATGACAATGATTACAAACAAATAGAAAAACAAACAGACTTACACAGTGATCAGAAATATATGCAGACACAAACAGTAACAACGCAAACATACACAGTGATTAAAATGAATATAAACATGTACATTGATAATAGTAATGTGCACTGTAATTAGAATAAACACAAGGAAAAAGAGTGGAAACATGGGCGTACACAGTCATCACAATATATACAAACACACTCAGTAGCAATAGTGAATAGACATAGCAAACAGAATATAAACAGACACATAGTCATACATTGACAACACCATCATTCAGAGCAATAGTAATGTTTACAAACAAAGAGAGTGACAAAACTGACATAAGCATTGCTAACAATAAATACAAACACCAACAGTAATGACACAAACATGAACAGTAATGTAAATAAATACAAACAAACAGAGTCACAATACAGACATACACAGTGATCAGAATAAATTTTGACATGTACATGTACAGTGACAACACAACCATGCACAGTAACCAGAATAAACACATATATAATTAGGTGATAGCAGAGTCATACACAGTGATAGTGATGGGGTGAAAACACAGACATACACAGTGAACAGAATAAGCTGACATGTACAGTGACTACACAACCATGTAAAGTAACCAAGTAGCTGTTATAACAGTAACAAGCATAGTGAACAAAATAAATATTAACAGTAAAAGTGATAAAAGTAACTTCCACAGTAATGAAAATGAACACAAGAATATAAACAGACACACAGACATACAGTGACAGTACTATCATGCAGAGTAATAGTAATGATTACAAACAAATACATTGACAAAACAGACTTGCACATTGCTCACAATAAATACAAACACGAACAGTGACAACACAAACGAGAGCAGTAATGTAAATAAATAC
Source organism: Lingula anatina (assembly GCF_051362555.1). Classification (NCBI taxonomy): domain Eukaryota; kingdom Metazoa; phylum Brachiopoda; class Lingulata; order Lingulida; family Lingulidae; genus Lingula; species Lingula anatina. The sequence goes on along the minus strand of NC_141769.1, from coordinate 22,130,421 downwards.
AAACAAACACAGTCCCAATACAGACATACACAGTGATCAGAATAAATTTTGACATGTACAGTGACAACGCAACCATGTATAGTAATCAGAATAAACACAAATTAATTGGATGATTACACAGTAATACACAGTAATACACAGTGATCAGTGATGGAGTGAAAAACAGAGATATACACAGTGATCACAATATATATACAAACATGTACAATGACAGTACAGAATAGAAACAGTGTTCACAATAAATACAAACATAAACAGTAACTATGCAAACACATACAGTGATCACAATAAATACAAACACAAACAGTGATAACATTAACAGGCACAGTAATGATAATTATTACAAACAAATAGAAGGACAAACAGACTTTCACAGTGATCAGAATTATGTGTAGACACAAACAGTAACAACACAAACATACACAGTGGTCAAAATTAATATAAACATGTACATTGATAATAGTAATGTGCACTGTAATTAGAATAAACACAAGTAAAAAGGGTGGAAACATAGCCATACACAGTAACCACAATATATACAAACACATTCAGTAGCAATAGTGAATAGACACAGCAAACAGAATATAAACAGAAACATAGTCATACATTGAAAACACCATCATTCAGCGCAGTAGTAATTTAAAGACAAAACTGACATACACATTACTAACAATAAATAAAAACACCAACAGTAATGACACAAACATGAACAGTAATGTTAATAAATACAAACAAACACAGTCACAATACAGACATACACAGTGATCAGAATAAATTTTGACATGTACAGTGACAACGCAACCATGCACAGTAACCAGAATGAACACTAATTATATAATTAGGTGATAGCACAGTCATACACAGTGATCAGTGATGGGGTGAAAACACAGACATACACAGTGATCACAATACATATACAAACACATATAATGACAATAGAGAATGGAAACAGCAATTGGAACATAAAAAGACACAAACTATGCTTACAGCAACAACACAAACATGAACAGTTATAATAATGATAAAGAAACATATAGAGAGTAAAAACTGACATAAACATTGCTCACAATAGAAACACCAACAGTAATGACACAAACATGAACAGTGATCAAAATAAATATCAACATGCACAGTTATAACAGTAACATGCTTCGTAATGAAAATGAGCAAAAGGAAAAAAGAGTGAAAACATAGCCGTACACAGTGATCACAATACATGGAAACACATACAGTGACAATACAGAATAGACACAGAGTACAGAATATAAAGAGACACATACACATACAGTGACAGTACCATCATGCAGAGTAATAGAAATGATTACAAACAAATACATTGACAAAACAGACATACACATTGCTCACAATAAATAGAAACACGAACAGTGACAACACAAATGTGAACAGTAATGTAAATAAATACAAACAAACACAGTCACAATACAGACATACACAGTGATCAGAATAAATTTTGACATGTATAGTGACAACACAACCATGCACAGTAACCAGAATGAACACTAATTAATTAGGTGATAGCACAGTCATACACAATGATCAGTGATGGGGTGAAAACAAAGACATACACAGTGATCACAATATATATACAAAAACATACAATGACAGTACAGCATGGAAACAGTGTTGACAATAAATACAAACATCAACAGTAACGATGCAAACATATACAGTGATCATGATAAATACAAACACAAACAGTGACAAGACAATCATGCACAGTAATCAAAATAAATACAAACAAACACAGTCACAATACAGACATACACAGTGAACAGAATAAGTTGACATGTACAGTGACAACACAACCATATAAAGTAACAAAGTAACTGTTATAACAGTAACATGCATTGTAATGAAAATGAACACAAGGATGAAGTGATCACAATATATATACAAACACGTACAATGACAGCACTGAATAGAAACAGTGTTCACAATAAATACAAACAACAACAGTACCTACGCAAACACATACAGTGATCACAATAAATACAAACACAAACAGTGACATCATTATCATGCACAGTAATGAGAATCATTACAAACAAACAGAAGGACAAATAGACTTTCACAGTGATCAGAATTATGTGCAGACACAAACAGTAACAACACAAACATACACATTGATCTTAATAAATATTCACATGGACAATGATAACAGTAATGTGCACTGTTATGACAATGAACACAAGGGAAAAGAGTGCAAACATAGCCGTACACAGTCATCACAATATACACAAACACATTTAGTATCAATACAGAATAGACACAGAAAAAGAATATAAATAGACACATAGACATACATTGACAACACTCAGCATTCAGTGCTATAGTTATAATAATAAACAAAAAGAGGGACAAAACTGACATAAGCATTGCTAACAATTAATACAAACACCAACAGTAATGACACAAACATGAACAGTAATGTAAATAAATACAAACAAACACGGTCACAGTACAGACATACACACATGACAATAGAAAATGGAAACAGCAATCGGAATATAAACAGCCACAATCTATGCTTGCAGCAACAACACAAACATGAACAGTTATAATAATGATTAAAAACATATAGAGAGAAAAAACTGACATAAACATTGCTCTCAATAAATACAAACACCAACAGTAATGACACAACAGGTACAGTGATCAAAATAAATATTAACATGTACAGTTATAACAGTAACATGCATCGTAATGAAAATGAACACAAGGAAAAAGAGTGAAAACATAGCCATACACAGTGATCACAATACATGGAAACACATACAGTGACAATACAGAATAGACTCAGAGAACAGAATATAAACAGACACATAGACATACAGTGACAGTACTATCATGCAGAGTAATAGTAATGATTACAAACAAATACACTGACAAAATAGACGTACATAATGCTCACAATAAATACAAAAATGACCAGTGCCAACACAAACATGAACATTAATGTAAATAAATACAAACAAACACAGTCACAATACAGACATACACAGTGATCAGAATGAATTTTGACATGTACAGTGACAACACAACCATGTAGAGTAATCAGAATGAACACAAATTAATTGGATGATTACACAGTAATACACAGTGATCAGTGATGGAGTGAAAACAGAGACATACACAGTGATCACAATATATATACAAACACGAACAGTACAGAATGGAAATAGTGTTCACAATAAATACAAACATTAATAGTAATGACGCAAACACATACAGTGATCACGATAAATACAAACACAAACAGTGACAACATTAACATGCACAGTAATGATATTTATTACAAACAAACAGAAGGACAAATAGACTTTCACAGTGATCAGAATTATGTGCAGACACAAACAATAACAACACAAACATACACTTTGATCAAAATAAATATATACATGGACAGTGATAACAGTAACGTGCACTGTTATGACAATGAACACAAGGGAAAAAAGTGCAAACATAGCCGTACACAGTCATCACAATATACACAAACACATTTAGTATCAATACAGAACAGACACAGAAAAAAGAATATAAATAGACACATAGACATACATTGACAACACTCAGCATTCAGTGCTATAGTTATAATAATAAACAAATAGAGGGACAAAACTGACATACACATTGCTAATAATAAATACAAACACCAACAATAATGACACAAACATACACAGTGATCCCAATAAAAACAAACCAAAACAATGACAACACAAACATGAACAGCAATGACAATGATTACAAACAAATAGAAAAACAAACAGACTTACACAGTGATCAGAAATATATGCAGACACAAACAGTAACAACGCAAACATACACAGTGATTAAAATGAATATAAACATGTACATTGATAATAGTAATGTGCACTGTAATTAGAATAAACACAAGGAAAAAGAGTGGAAACATGGGCGTACACAGTCATCACAATATATACAAACACACTCAGTAGCAATAGTGAATAGACATAGCAAACAGAATATAAACAGACACATAGTCATACATTGACAACACCATCATTCAGAGCAATAGTAATGTTTACAAACAAAGAGAGTGACAAAACTGACATAAGCATTGCTAACAATAAATACAAACACCAACAGTAATGACACAAACATGAACAGTAATGTAAATAAATACAAACAAACAGAGTCACAATACAGACATACACAGTGATCAGAATAAATTTTGACATGTACAGTGACAACACAACCATGCACAGTAACCAGAATAAACACATATATAATTAGGTGATAGCAGAGTCATACACAGTGATAGTGATGGGGTGAAAACACAGACATACACAGTGAACAGAATAAGCTGACATGTACAGTGACTACACAACCATGTAAAGTAACCAAGTAGCTGTTATAACAGTAACAAGCATAGTGAACAAAATAAATATTAACAGTAAAAGTGATAAAAGTAACTTCCACAGTAATGAAAATGAACACAAGAATATAAACAGACACACAGACATACAGTGACAGTACTATCATGCAGAGTAATAGTAATGATTACAAACAAATACATTGACAAAACAGACTTGCACATTGCTCACAATAAATACAAACACGAACAGTGACAACACAAACGAGAGCAGTAATGTAAATAAATACAAACAAACACAGTCCCAATACAGACATACACAGTGATCAGAATAAATTTTGACATGTACAGTGACAACGCAACCATGTATAGTAATCAGAATAAACACAAATTAATTGGATGATTACACAGTAATACACAGTAATACACAGTGATCAGTGATGGAGTGAAAAACAGAGATATACACAGTGATCACAATATATATACAAACATGTACAATGACAGTACAGAATAGAAACAGTGTTCACAATAAATACAAACATAAACAGTAACTATGCAAACACATACAGTGATCACAATAAATACAAACACAAACAGTGATAACATTAACAGGCACAGTAATGATAATTATTACAAACAAATAGAAGGACAAACAGACTTTCACAGTGATCAGAATTATGTGTAGACACAAACAGTAACAACACAAACATACACAGTGGTCAAAATTAATATAAACATGTACATTGATAATAGTAATGTGCACTGTAATTAGAATAAACACAAGGAAAAAGGGTGGAAACATAGCCATACGCAGTAACCACAATATATACAAACACATTCAGTAGCAATAGTGAATAGACACAGCAAACAGAATATAAACAGAAACATAGTCATACATTGAAAACACCATCATTCAGCGCAGTAGTAATTTAAAGACAAAACTGACATACACATTACTAACAATAAATAAAAACACCAACAGTAATGACACAAACATGAACAGTAATGTTAATAAATACAAACAAACACAGTCACAATACAGACATACACAGTGATCAGAATAAATTTTGACATGTACAGTGACAACGCAACCATGCACAGTAACCAGAATGAACACTAATTATATAATTAGGTGATAGCACAGTCATACACAGTGATCAGTGATGGGGTGAAAACACAGACATACACAGTGATCACAATACATATACAAACACATATAATGACAATAGAGAATGGAAACAGCAATTGGAACATAAAAAGACACAAACTATGCTTACAGCAACAACACAAACATGAACAGTTATAATAATGATAAAGAAACATATAGAGAGTAAAAACTGACATAAACATTGCTCACAATAGAAACACCAACAGTAATGACACAAACATGAACAGTGATCAAAATAAATATTAACATGCACAGTTATAACAGTAACATGCTTCGTAATGAAAATGAGCAAAAGGAAAAAAGAGTGAAAACATAGCCGTACACAGTGATCACAATACATGGAAACACATACAGTGACAATACAGAATAGACACAGAGTACAGAATATAAAGAGACACATACACATACAGTGACAGTACCATCATGCAGAGTAATAGAAATGATTACAAACAAATACATTGACAAAACAGACATACACATTGCTCACAATAAATAGAAACACGAACAGTGACAACACAAATGTGAACAGTAATGTAAATAAATACAAACAAACACAGTCACAATACAGACATACACAGTGATCAGAATAAATTTTGACATGTATAGTGGCAACACAACCATGCACAGTAACCAGAATGAACACTAATTAATTAGGTGATAGCACAGTCATACACAATGATCAGTGATGGGGTGAAAACAAAGACATACACAGTGATCACAATATATATACAAAAACATACAATGACAGTACAGCATGGAAACAGTGTTGACAATAAATACAAACATCAACAGTAACGATGCAAACATATACAGTGATCATGATAAATACAAACACAAACAGTGACAAGACAATCATGCACAGTAATCAAAATAAATACAAACAAACACAGTCACAATACAGACATACACAGTGAACAGAATAAGTTGACATGTACAGTGACAACACAACCATATAAAGTAACAAAGTAACTGTTATAACAGTAACATGCATTGTAATGAAAATGAACACAAGGATGAAGTGATCACAATATATATACAAACACGTACAATGACAGCACTGAATAGAAACAGTGTTCACAATAAATACAAACAACAACAGTACCTACGCAAACACATACAGTGATCACAATAAATACAAACACAAACAGTGACATCATTATCATGCACAGTAATGAGAATCATTACAAACAAACAGAAGGACAAATAGACTTTCACAGTGATCAGAATTATGTGCAGACACAAACAGTAACAACACAAACATACACATTGATCTTAATAAATATTCACATGGACAATGATAACAGTAATGTGCACTGTTATGACAATGAACACAAGGGAAAAGAGTGCAAACATAGCCGTACACAGTCATCACAATATACACAAACACATTTAGTATCAATACAGAATAGACACAGAAAAAGAATATAAATAGACACATAGACATACATTGACAACACTCAGCATTCAGTGCTATAGTTATAATAATAAACAAAAAGAGGGACAAAACTGACATAAGCATTGCTAACAATTAATACAAACACCAACAGTAATGACACAAACATGAACAGTAATGTAAATAAATACAAACAAACACGGTCACAATACAGACATACACACATGACAATAGAAAATGGAAACAGCAATCGGAATATAAACAGCCACAATCTATGCTTGCAGCAACAACACAAACATGAACAGTTATAATAATGATTAAAAACATATAGAGAGAAAAAACTGACATAAACATTGCTCTCAATAAATACAAACACCAACAGTAATGACACAACAGGTACAGTGATCAAAATAAATATTAACATGTACAGTTATAACAGTAACATGCATCGTAATGAAAATGAACACAAGGAAAAAGAGTGAAAACATAGCCATACACAGTGATCACAATACATGGAAACACATACAGTGACAATACAGAATAGACTCAGAGAACAGAATATAAACAGACACATAGACATACAGTGACAGTACTATCATGCAGAGTAATAGTAATGATTACAAACAAATACACTGACAAAATAGACGTACATAATGCTCACAATAAATACAAAAATGACCAGTGCCAACACAAACATGAACATTAATGTAAATAAATACAAACAAACACAGTCACAATACAGACATACACAGTGATCAGAATGAATTTTGACATGTACAGTGACAACACAACCATGTAGAGTAATCAGAATGAACACAAATTAATTGGATGATTACACAGTAATACACAGTGATCAGTGATGAAGTGAAAACAGAGACATACACAGTGATCACAATATATATACAAACACGAACAGTACAGAATGGAAATAGTGTTCACAATAAATACAAACATTAATAGTAATGACGCAAACACATACAGTGATCACGATAAATACAAACACAAACAGTGACAACATTAACATGCACAGTAATGATATTTATTACAAACAAACAGAAGGACAAATAGACTTTCACAGTGATCAGAATTATGTGCAGACACAAACAATAACAACACAAACATACACTTTGATCAAAATAAATATATACATGGACAGTGATAACAGTAACGTGCACTGTTATGACAATGAACACAAGGGAAAAAAGTGCACACATAGCCGTACACAGTCATCACAATATACACAAACACATTTAGTATCAATACAGAACAGACACAGAAAAAAGAATATAAATAGACACATAGACATACATTGACAACACTCAGCATTCAGTGCTATAGTTATAATAATAAACAAATAGAGGGACAAAACTGACATTCACATTGCTAATAATAAATACAAACACCAACAATAATGACACAAACATACACAGTGATCCCAATAAAAACAAACCAAAACAATGACAACACAAACATGAACAGCAATGACAATGATTACAAACAAATAGAAAAACAAACAGACTTACACAGTGATCAGAAATATATGCAGACACAAACAGTAACAACGCAAACATACACAGTGATTAAAATGAATATAAACATGTACATTGATAATAGTAATGTGCACTGTAATTAGAATAAACACAAGGAAAAAGAGTGGAAACATGGGCGTACACAGTCATCACAATATATACAAACACACTCAGTAGCAATAGTGAATAGACATAGCAAACAGAATATAAACAGACACATAGTCATACATTGACAACACCATCATTCAGAGCAATAGTAATGTTTACAAACAAAGAGAGTGACAAAACTGACATAAGCATTGCTAACAATAAATACAAACACCAACAGTAATGACACAAACATGAACAGTAATGTAAATAAATACAAACAAACAGAGTCACAATACAGACATACACAGTGATCAGAATAAATTTTGACATGTACAGTGACAACACAACCATGCACAGTAACCAGAATAAACACATATATAATTAGGTGATAGCAGAGTCATACACAGTGATAGTGATGGGGTGAAAACACAGACATACACAGTGAATAGAATAAGCTGACATGTACAGTGACAACACAACCATGTAAAGTAACCAAGTAGCTGTTATAACAGTAACAAGCATAGTGAACAAAATAAATATTAACAGTAAAAGTGATAAAAGTAACTTCCACAGTAATGAAAATGAACACAAGAATATAAACAGACACACAGACATACAGTGACAGTACTATCATGCAGAGTAATAGTAATGATTACAAACAAATACATTGACAAAACAGACATGCACATTGCTCACAATAAATACAAACACGAACAGTGACAACACAAACGAGAGCAGTAATGTAAATAAATACAAACAAACACAGTCCCAATACAGACATACACAGTGATCAGAATAAATTTTGACATGTACAGTGACAACGCAACCATGTATAGTAATCAGAATAAACACAAATTAATTGGATGATTACACAGTAATACACAGTAATACACAGTGATCAGTGATGGAGTGAAAAACAGAGATATACACAGTGATCACAATATATATACAAACATGTACAATGACAGTACAGAATAGAAACAGTGTTCACAATAAATACAAACATAAACAGTAACTATGCAAACACATACAGTGATCACAATAAATACAAACACAAACAGTGATAACATTAACAGGCACAGTAATGATAATTATTACAAACAAATAGAAGGACAAACAGACTTTCACAGTGATCAGAATTATGTGTAGACACAAACAGTAACAACACAAACATACACAGTGGTCAAAATTAATATAAACATGTACATTGATAATAGTAATGTGCACTGTAATTAGAATAAACACAAGTAAAAAGGGTGGAAACATAGCCATACACAGTAACCACAATATATACAAACACATTCAGTAGCAATAGTGAATAGACACAGCAAACAGAATATAAACAGAAACATAGTCATACATTGAAAACACCATCATTCAGCGCAGTAGTAATTTAAAGACAAAACTGACATACACATTACTTACAATAAATAAAAACACCAACAGTAATGACACAAACATGAACAGTAATGTTAATAAATACAAACAAACACAGTCACAATACAGACATACACAGTGATCAGAATAAATTTTGACATGTACAGTGACAACGCAACCATGCACAGTAACCAGATTGAACACTAATTATATAATTAGGTGATAGCACAGTCATGCACAGTGATCAGTGATGGGGTGAAAACACAGACATACACAGTGATCACAATACATATACAAACACATACAATGACAATAGAGAATGGAAACAGCAATTGGAATATAAAAAGACACAAACTATGCTTACAGCAACAACACAAACATGAACAGTTATAATAATGATAAAGAAACATATAGAGAGTAAAAACTGACATAAACATTGCTCACAATAGAAACACCAACAGTAATGACACAAACATGAACAGTGATCAAAATAAATATAAACATGCACAGTTACAACATTAACATGCTTCGTAATGAAAATGAGCACAAGGAAAAAAGAGTGAAAACATAGCCGTACACAGTGATCACAATACATGGAAACACATACAGTGACAATACAGAATAGACACAGAGAACAGAATATAAAGAGACACATACACATACAGTGACAGTACCATCATGCAGAGTAATAGAAATGATTACAAACAAATACATTGACAAAACAGACATACACATTGCTCACAATAAATAGAAACACGAACAGTGACAACACAAATGTGAACAGTAATGTAAATAAATACAAACAAACACAGTCACAATACAGACAAACACAGTGATCAGAATAAATTTTGACATGTATAGTGACAACACAACCATGCACAGAAACCAGAATGAACACTAATTAATTAGGTGATAGCACAGTCATACACAATGATCAGTGATGGGGTGAAAACAAAGACATACACAGTGATCACAATATATATACAAAAACATACAATGACAGTACAGCATGGAAACAGTGTTGACAATAAATACAAACATCAACAGTAACGACGCAAACATATACAGTGATCATGATAAATACAAACACAAACAGTGACAAGACAATCATGCACAGTAATCAAAATAAATACAAACAAACACAGTCACAATACAGACATACACAGTGAACAGAATAAGTTGACATGTACAGTGACAACACAACCATATAAAGTAACAAAGTAACTGTTATAACAGTAACATGCATTGTAATGAAAATGAACACAAGGATGAAGTGATCACAATATATATACAAACATGTACAATGACAGCACTGAATAGAAACAGTGTTCACAATAAATACAAACAACAACAGTACCTACGCAAACACATACAGTGATCACAATAAATACAAACACAAACAGTGACATCATTAACAGGCACAGTAATGAGAATTATTACAAACAAACAGAAGGACAAATAGACTTTCACAGTGATCAGAATTATGTGCAGACACAAACAGTAACAACACAAACATACACATTGATCTTAATAAATATTCACATGGACAATGATAACAGTAATGTGCACTGTTATGACAATGAACACAAGGGAAAAGAGTGCAAACATAGCCGTACACAGTCATCACAATATACACAAACACATTTAGTATCAATACAGAATAGACACAGAAAAAAGAATATAAATAGACACATAGACATACATTGACAACACTCAGCATTCAGTGCTATAGTTATAATAATAAACAAAAAGAGGGACAAAACTGACATAAGCATTGCTAACAATTAATACAAACACCAACAGTAATGACACAAACATGAACAGTAATGTAAATAAATACAAACAAACACAGTCACAATACAGACATACACACATGACAATAGAAAATGGAAACAGCAATCGGAATATAAACAGCCACAATCTATGCTTGCAGCAACAACACAAACATGAACAGTTATAATAATGATTAAAAACATATAGAGAGAAAAAACTGACATAAACATTGCTCTCAATAAATACAAACACCAACAGTAATGACACAAACAGGTACAGTGATCAAAATAAATATTAACATGTACAGTTATAACAGTAACATGCATCGTAATGAAAATGAACACAAGGAAAAAGAGTGAAAACATAGCCATACACAGTGATCACAATACATGGAAACATATACAGTGACAATACAGAATAGACACAGAGAACAGAATATAAACAGACACATAGACATACAGTGACAGTACTATCATGCAGAGTAATAGTAATGATTACAAACAAATACACTGACAAAATAGACGTACATAATGCTCACAATAAATACAAAAATGACCAGTGCCAACACAAACATGAACATTAATGTAAATAAATACAAACAAACACAGTCACAATACAGACATACACAGTGATCAGAATGAATTTTGACATGTACAGTGACAACACAACCATGTAGAGTAATCAGAATGAACACAAATTAATTGGATGATTACACAGTGATACACAGTGATCAGTGATGGAGTGAAGACAGAGACATACACAGTGATCACAATATATATACAAACACGAACAGTACAGAATGGAAATAGTGTTCACAATAAATACAAACATTAATAGTAATGACGCAAACACATACAGTGATCACGATAAATACAAACACAAACAGTGACAACATTAACATGCACCGTAATGATATTTATTACAAACAAACAGAAGGACAAATAGACTTTCACAGTGATCAGAATTATGTGCAGACACAAACAATAACAACACAAACATACACTTTGATCAAAATAAATATATACATGGACAGTGATAACAGTAACGTGCACTGTTATGACAATGAACACAAGGGAAAAGAGTGCAAACATAGCCGTACACAGTCATCACAATATACACAAACACATTTAGTATCAATACAGAATAGACACAGAAAAAAGAATATAAATAGACACATAGACATACATTGACAACACTCAGCATTCAGTGCTATAGTTATAATAATAAACAAATAGAGGGACAAAACTGACATACACATTGCTAATAATAAATACAAACACCAACAATAATGACACAAACATACACAGTGATCCCAATAAAAACAAACCAAAACAATGACAACACAAACATGAACAGCAATGACAATGATTACAAACAAATAGAAAAACAAACAGACATACACAGTGATCAGAAATATATGCAGACACAAACAGTAACAACGCAAACATACACAGTGATTAAAATGAATATAAACATGTACATTGATAATAGTAATGTGCACTGTAATTAGAATAAACACAAGGAAAAAGAGTGGAAACATGGGCGTACACAGTCATCACAATATATACAAACACACTCAGTAGCAATAGTGAATAGACATAGCAAACAGAATATAAACAGACACATAGTCATACATTGACAACACCATCATTCAGAGCAATAGTAATGTTTACAAACAAAGAGAGTGACAAAACTGACATAAGCATTGCTAACAATAAATACAAACACCAACAGTAATGACACAAACATGAACAGTAATGTAAATAAATACAAACAAACAGAGTCACAATACAGACATACACAGTGATCAGAATAAATTTTGACATGTACAGTGACAACACAACCATGCACAGTAACCAGAATAAACACATATATAATTAGGTGATAGCAGAGTCATACACAGTGATAGTGATGGGGTGAAAACACAGACATACACAGTGAACAGAATAAGCTGACATGTACAGTGACAACACAACCATGTAAAGTAACCAAGTAGCTGTTATAACAGTAACAAGCATAGTGAACAAAATAAATATTAACAGTAAAAGTGATAAAAGTAACTTCCACAGTAATGAAAATGAACACAAGAATATAAACAGACACACAGACATACAGTGACAGTACTATCATGCAGAGTAATAGTAATGATTACAAACAAATACATTGACAAAACAGACTTGCACATTGCTCACAATAAATACAAACACGAACAGTGACAACACAAACGAGAGCAGTAATGTAAATAAATACAAACAAACACAGTCCCAATACAGACATACACAGTGATCAGAATAAATTTTGACATGTACAGTGACAACGCAACCATGTATAGTAATCAGAATAAACACAAATTAATTGGATGATTACACAGTAATACACAGTAATACACAGTGATCAGTGATGGAGTGAAAAACAGAGATATACACAGTGATCACAATATATATACAAACATGTACAATGACAGTACAGAATAGAAACAGTGTTCACAATAAATACAAACATAAACAGTAACTATGCAAACACATACAGTGATCACAATAAATACAAACACAAACAGTGATAACATTAACAGGCACAGTAATGATAATTATTACAAACAAATAGAAGGACAAACAGACTTTCACAGTGATCAGAATTATGTGTAGACACAAACAGTAACAACACAAACATACACAGTGGTCAAAATTAATATAAACATGTACATTGATAATAGTAATGTGCACTGTAATTAGAATAAACACAAGTAAAAAGGGTGGAAACATAGCCATACACAGTAACCACAATATATACAAACACATTCAGTAGCAATAGTGAATAGACACAGCAAACAGAATATAAACAGAAACATAGTCATACATTGAAAACACCATCATTCAGCGCAGTAGTAATTTAAAGACAAAACTGACATACACATTACTAACAATAAATAAAAACACCAACAGTAATGACACAAACATGAACAGTAATGTTAATAAATACAAACAAACACAGTCACAATACAGACATACACAGTGATCAGAATAAATTTTGACATGTACAGTGACAACGCAACCATGCACAGTAACCAGAATGAACACTAATTATATAATTAGGTGATAGCACAGTCATACACAGTGATCAGTGATGGGGTGAAAACACAGACATACACAGTGATCACAATACATATACAAACACATATAATGACAATAGAGAATGGAAACAGCAATTGGAACATAAAAAGACACAAACTATGCTTACAGCAACAACACAAACATGAACAGTTATAATAATGATAAAGAAACATATAGAGAGTAAAAACTGACATAAACATTGCTCACAATAGAAACACCAACAGTAATGACACAAACATGAACAGTGATCAAAATAAATATTAACATGCACAGTTATAACAGTAACATGCTTCGTAATGAAAATGAGCAAAAGGAAAAAAGAGTGAAAACATAGCCGTACACAGTGATCACAATACATGGAAACACATACAGTGACAATACAGAATAGACACAGAGTACAGAATATAAAGAGACACATACACATACAGTGACAGTACCATCATGCAGAGTAATAGAAATGATTACAAACAAATACATTGACAAAACAGACATACACATTGCTCACAATAAATAGAAACACGAACAGTGACAACACAAATGTGAACAGTAATGTAAATAAATACAAACAAACACAGTCACAATACAGACATACACAGTGATCAGAATAAATTTTGACATGTATAGTGACAACACAACCATGCACAGTAACCAGAATGAACACTAATTAATAAGGTGATAGCACAGTCATACACAATGATCAGTGATGGGGTGAAAACAAAGACATACACAGTGATCACAATATATATACAAAAACATACAATGACAGTACAGCATGGAAACAGTGTTGACAATAAATACAAACATCAACAGTAACGATGCAAACATATACAGTGATCATGATAAATACAAACACAAACAGTGACAAGACAATCATGCACAGTAATCAAAATAAATACAAACAAACACAGTCACAATACAGACATACACAGTGAACAGAATAAGTTGACATGTACAGTGACAACACAACCATATAAAGTAACAAAGTAACTGTTATAACAGTAACATGCATTGTAATGAAAATGAACACAAGGATGAAGTGATCACAATATATATACAAACACGTACAATGACAGCACTGAATAGAAACAGTGTTCACAATAAATACAAACAACAACAGTACCTACGCAAACACATACAGTGATCACAATAAATACAAACACAAACAGTGACATCATTATCATGCACAGTAATGAGAATCATTACAAACAAACAGAAGGACAAATAGACTTTCACAGTGATCAGAATTATGTGCAGACACAAACAGTAACAACACAAACATACACATTGATCTTAATAAATATTCACATGGACAATGATAACAGTAATGTGCACTGTTATGACAATGAACACAAGGGAAAAGAGTGCAAACATAGCCGTACACAGTCATCACAATATACACAAACACATTTAGTATCAATACAGAATAGACACAGAAAAAGAATATAAATAGACACATAGACATACATTGACAACACTCAGCATTCAGTGCTATAGTTATAATAATAAACAAAAAGAGGGACAAAACTGACATAAGCATTGCTAACAATAAATACAAACACCAACAGTAATGACACAAACATGAACAGTAATGTAAATAAATACAAACAAACAGAGTCACAATACAGACATACACAGTGATCAGAATAAATTTTGACATGTACAGTGACAACACAACCATGCACAGTAACCAGAATAAACACATATATAATTAGGTGATAGCAGAGTCATACACAGTGATAGTGATGGGGTGAAAACACAGACATACACAGTGAATAGAATAAGCTGACATGTACAGTGACAACACAACCATGTAAAGTAACCAAGTAGCTGTTATAACAGTAACAAGCATAGTGAACAAAATAAATATTAACAGTAAAAGTGATAAAAGTAACTTCCACAGTAATGAAAATGAACACAAGAATATAAACAGACACACAGACATACAGTGACAGTACTATCATGCAGAGTAATAGTAATGATTACAAACAAATACATTGACAAAACAGACATGCACATTGCTCACAATA